>NC_142932.1:63557611-63857611 GCF_046866305.1 Octopus bimaculoides | reverse complement strand
GGTCCTTAATGCTTGTTCCTGATCTGCGCATATGAGTACTTCTGTCTCTATCTTCAGGTCACTCCTCCTCATCCATAGCTACCGGTCCTCTGTATCTATCTGTCTGGTGTTCACATCTCTTGCAAACTGACCATACATTTTCTTTTTCCTTCCATGCTTTTTCTTTTTCTTTTGTTCATTTCTTGTTTCAATTTTTTTCCATTACACAATTTTTGGTTTTGATGATGCCGGCCTTCTTTGTTTCAACAGTGGCTCCATGGCATTTTTTATATAACACCCTAAGCTGTTTTCCTCTGCTTCAATACAGTCCTAGCAACTGATCAAACCTTTCCCACCCTTTCATCAAGTACAGCCTATTGATGTCACTCTTAGGATGGAAGGCTCTGTGTATTGTCAACATTTTTCTGGTCTTGGTATCCATTTTCTTCACTTCTCTTTTGCCATTTTATAATTCCTGCTCCATGCCGAAGTGATGCTATCACTCACATATTAACTTCTTGTATTTTATTCCATCCAGTCAATTTTTGAACACAACACCAACCTCAGTCTTTGGAAATACTCCATCCTCAGTTGCTCTTTCATTTCCTTTTCCATTATCTTGTTGGACCCTAGTACACCAAGATATTTGTATCCTTCCATTTCACTTTGTTTAATCTAGTCTCTATTTGGTAATTCTATCCCTGCTAGGGACTGTTACTTGCCTCTTTTAGGTAGATTATTACGCACTTCTTGAGTCCAAATTTCATTCTATGATCGGTACTCAAACAGTGGACCATGTTCACGAAGGAACTTACTTGTGTCTCATCTTTGCCATACAGTTTGAAATCATTCATGAAGAGGAGGTGGTTGATTGTTTGGGGATTTTCCCTTTAGATGGCACCCTAGGTTCATTTTCTGAAGTACCAAGGTCAGAGGTATCGTGCAGAGAACAAAAAGCAACGGAGATAGGCTATCACCCTGGAAAATCCCACTTCTGATACCCAGGATGCCCAAGCTTTTTCCGTAAGATGTCAGTTCAGTTTTCCATCCCGCCATACTTCTCTTCAGGAAGCACATTACATTCCTCGCAATTCTAAACAGATCTAAGCATTCAATGATCCATGAATATGGAATCATATCATAAGTTTACAATAGTCAATCCAGGCCATAACCAGATTTGTTATTCTTCGTTTACAATCTTGCAAGGCAGAAAATTAGTCTGTAATTGTCAGCAGTATTTCCCTTTGATGCATCCTTCAGGCACAACACTGTCTTTTTATCAACCAGCCTGGAATTTCTTCTCCATTGATCAATGTATTAAATTGTTCTGCGATCAATTTATGTCAACTACTGAACTTTTTTCATCCAAAATCCCTGTACACCATCAGGTCCTTCTGCTTTCCAATTGCTTATTTTTTTTACTCATATTTCTGATACTGTCTTCTGTGAAGAGGATAGCCTCTTGCTGGGGATAAGAAGCTGTTTGCTTCAGGCTGCAGTCATTCAGCTGCTGTATTATGTTGTTCTTGCTTACTCCATATCTTACCCCAGAAAAGTCAACTTTCATCAGCATCAGGGACTAATCTTTCACATTTTATATCATCATTAATCTCTTGGTAAAATCATTTTTGGTCGGTTCTAAACAATTTGTTTTGCTGGTATTGCTTAATCTTTTGTTCAAACCTAGTTAGCTTTGCTTTTTTGTATGTATGCACTACTTCAGTTCTTCAATTACAACATTCAGGCCTTTTGTATCTACATCATACTTCTTCCTAACTTTTTTGAATTTCCATTCATTCTCTATTTCTTTTCCTGACAAGTATTGACACCACACTGTTCAAGGAGTTTATATCTTCAGAAATTCTCCTTTTCCAAGAAAGTTGTTTATTTCCTCTTCTATCCATCACTCTTCTGTTCTCAGTAGTGCTCAATCCCATCCTTCCCGCCACAATCCTACTAGCAGCCTTGAGAAGATTATTTGTTTGAGTGATGTTCTTTGTTTCAACGTGTCTCAATATGTCATTGACTTTACTCATCTCTTGATTTAGTCTCCATTGGTTAGCCTTCTTAAAGTTGCACATAAATTTTGCCCCTTCTGTACTTAATAGATCCAAAATTCTGTCTATTATTAATATTGTTATCATTGCTTTCTAATGCTGGAGATGTACTACAGTGTCAACTGTTCACTACCAGAGAACTAAGGTAACATCCCTTATTTTTTGAGCACCTTCCAGAGTATTTGAGCGGTTCCAAGTAGTGCTGTTTTCTGCAAGTACTCCACCCTTATTGCAGCCCCTATTTGTTCCACGTACTTCTCGAGATTTTTTCTCACCACACACGGCATAGATGGAGCAAGCAAATTAATGCTGTGGTCATGGACTGTTATGATTATTATTATTATTTTATGTTTGACTTTTGTTTTGCATTTGTACAAGTTGGATCCAAGTCTCACCCAGAGACCTCAAGAGACAACAAGTTAGAAGTTCATGTAGGTGTTATGCTTAGGGTACCATATATTTGGATTTGTACAGTTTTGTTCAAGTGAATGTTTAAGAAGCCATAAGAAAATTATGTGTTTGCTTTAAAATTTGATATCACATAGACAGTATTTTACGTAGGATATGGGCAGTTCCCATGAGCACTATCTTTTGAACTTCAGCCATTTTGGGGTTTCCTTATTATTATTATTATTATTATTATTATTATTATTATTATTATTATTATTATCATCATCATCATCATCATCATCATCATCATCATCATCACCATCACCATCATCATCATCATCATCATCATCATCATCAGTAGTAGTAGTAGTAGTAGTAGTAGTAGTAGTAGTAGTAGTAGTAGTTTTAATTTTGCTTTGTATTTGTACAAATTGACTCCAAGTCTCATCCAGAGACCTCAAGAGACAAGTCAGAAGTTCAAGTTGGTGTTATGACTAGGGTGTCATATTTTTTGGTTTTGTACAGAGTATTTTGGTTTTTATTATTTTGGTATTTATTATTATTATTACAATCACTAATACCATAATTATTTCTATCATTACTATTACTCATATTTTTATTATTACTACTAGTAATCTGGCCATAGCTCCCTCTTCACAATGACTGTAGCATAACCACATAACTTAGGGATAGTAATATGCGACTAGAGGTGCTACAGTCATCCTGTACAGCAGACAAATACATTATTGATGTAGCCAACCTCACTTTGATACACTAGCCCTGTTCTGAGCTACACATTAGTAATGATCTCATTTAGTGACAGTCCCTGGTCAAAGACATGTCTTTACTGCAGCTCCACACGCCATCTCCCACATGTGTTACTCACATGTCTGTTTACTTCAACACAAGATATATGGTTTGTAAATGAAGATATTTTGTTATCGTATACACATTCTCAAAATGACTGTTCTTATCACACCCATGCATACATACTGTAATACAAATATTATACATTACTTCTCTCAGTGTAAAAGCGAAAATGAAAATTTTCTTTGTATGTAACATACATATTTTGTATCATACCACATGCTTTCACCACAAAAGGTAAACACAGAATAACCAATATATTTGTACATAAAAATGTGTTATAGTAATTCATACTAACTGTTTTTCCATCTAACAACACACACTTGAACAGCCAACAACAACTGCTATAAATACTTGCTGCTATTTCTATTTCCTGTGGCAAAATGGCCATCGTATTTGACCACTTCTGGCTGCGGTTCTTATAAAGGATCTTTAGCACATGTTTTCTTAGACTTCCACACCTCTTGATTCACTATTGTTTCGCAATATGCATAGCTAAGCTAAGAATTTTTCTCTTGTTTGTTTTAATTGCTTCATTCATTCATTCATTCATTCACTTATCTAACCTGTAATATTAACATGTACTATCATAACCTGTTACTATTTAATTCTTCAAATAATCTTCAAAGCATAATTCCCTAAAATCTTAATTCTCCATTCCTGTTTCATAATGTTTTCACCAGTGTTCTTTAAAATTTGTATGCATTCTTGTTTTCTTATGTCTCTCACTGTTGCCATGTTTCTATCCCCAACGGTAGTAATCTGACCATTGTTTGACCTTCCCAACAATAGTAAACTGGCTATGATTGTCCTCCCTAACAATAGTAAACTGGTCATTGCTTGTCTGCGATGCACTCACCCATTCCCACTCCTACCACTCATACCGGAAATCTATTCTCAATACCAGAAACCCCTACAGGGCTCTGCTTTGCTTCTGTACTAGAAGGCTTGCATACTTTCGTCCCTCCTTCCCCACCACCAACAATTGCCCACACTACTGCATGCACCAAAAGATGATATGTTACTTAGGAAATTATTAGTAAATTAACAAACTGCCTACATCTTTCTCCCTACATATAATGGACCAACCCATAGCAGATCGTTTATATAATTAATTTATACATTGACCTATTTATATTTGCAGCAGTAATGCTTATATTTAACATGTTTGAATGATGATAGGTTGAAGCAAGACCAACTGATATGACATATCTCTTACCAAATGATCACTGAAACCTACTTTTCAAGTGCCCAATACCATCTCTCCTGCCTATGTTCCCTCCCACACCCCTTACCCAGTTCTCAGGATTGGCACTGTTAATGTAAGCCCATTTAAAAGTAAGTCTAGTGAGGTTGTTGAGCTGCTTCAATGGAGGCATGTTGATGTATGCTGCATCCAAGAGGTAAGTTGGAGAGGAGCTTCAGCCAGCTTTCTCACAAGCAAAACACAGGTATAAAATCTTCTGGAAGGGTAACAGTGACAGGATAGGCAGTGTGGGCATACTTCTTGCAGAGAAATGGGTGGATAAGGTCTTAGAGGCAGTCAGAGTGAGCAATAGTGCTTAAGCTCAGGCTAGTCTTGCAGTATAGCATAGCATCAATTATCTCTGCCTATGCCCCACAGGTGGGGCTACCAAATGAACAGAAGGATCACTTTTATAATATTCTTCTGCAGGCTACCTCTAAGATGAATGACAAGGATCTCATCTTCATGGTTGGGGACTTCAATGGGCATGTTGGACAGCAACCTGGTGTTTTCCATGGTGAACCTAGGGGCTATGGAATTGGTCCCCGAAACAAAGAGGGAACAAGGCTACTGGAGTGAGATGCAAATAACCTATCAAAACTTTCGAAGCTGCGGTCCCCTATTACAACAAGGCCCTGGTGTCCAATGGGCTTAAGGACCACAATTCCTATATGACAGGCCCTAACGCCTGCATAAGGAAGCTAGAATGCCGTTAGGTTTGCCCCATCCATTTCACTCAATGTTAAGATTTGTGTGGGAAGAGTTTTCCTTAGGTTAATAGACTTCATGCAGACACAGAGGTACAGATATTTGTTCAATATGCACAATCTAATCCCTTGTATATCTAGGCTGGGAGACTAGAGGGCAGTATTTGTTAGGGATAGGGCTGAGGGAGCAGACTGACATCATAGCTGGTATAGTCATAAAAATCAAGATTTATTAGAAGCAATATCATGAGGTTTGGTAAAGGAAAACTTAAAACAAGATGTTGGCTGAAAATTAAGGGGCTCGCCCACTAGCAGACCACTGATAATGAAACAGGGGAAGTCTTATCATGTAGTACTATAGTTAAATATTTTAAACAATGTTGCTGTATTGTATACAGTTAAAGTTTAGGGTTATTCAAAGGATTGTTAAGAAGAATATTGTAACAAAAGGATAGAAATTTATGAATACTTTTGGGTATATACCAAACTTTTATAGAGGGAGGAAAAGAAATTATCCAGAAATAGTTTAATATTTATACATATTGTACACTTAAATATTAACTCATCAGATGGTATCTGTGAATATTGATTAATTGGTATATACTGGTATTATTTAAGGAGTATTGAGGTAAAGAAACATTCTAATTATATATTAATAAAATTATAATTTAAGCAGCATTTTTTTTTATAAGTAGTGAATATACCAGTATAGTTTTATATAAGCTAAGTATGAATTTATAGAGATACAAAAATTAGATTAATTTTATAAATAAATAAAGGCTAATTATAAAATAATAAAGAAATAAAATAAAATAATCAAGTAGAGTAGAACACCATAGAAAAGGAAATAAAATAGCTTAATTACTAATACTATGGTCAAGTATGTTGTTGGCACTCCGTCGCTTATGACGTCGAGGGTTCCAGTTGATCTGATCAACGGAACAGCCTGCTCGTGAAATTAACGTGCAAGTGGCTGAGCACTCCACAGACATGTGTACCCTTAACGTAGTTCTTGGAGATATTCAGCATGACACAGTGTGACAAGGCTGACCCTTTGAATTACAGGTACAACAGAAACAGGAAGTAAGAGTGAGAGAAAGTTGTGGTGAAAGAGTACAGCAGGGTTCGTCACCATCCCCTGCCGGAGCCTCGTGGAGCTTTAGGTGTTTCCGCTCAATAAATATTCACAATGCTCGGTCTGGGAATCGAAGCCGCGATCCTATGACCGTGAGTCCACTGCCCTAACCACTGGGCCATTGCACCTCCACATGGTCAAGTATATGTAGCTTATTAACACCAATAAAGAAGATTTTTAGAAAAAGTATAATAATTCAAAATATATTAGACTAAAAGTTATATATTTACTTATTTAGCTGATATCAATAAAAGACTGATGTCTGGTATCAGCTAAAGGAATATTTAAGTTATGGAACAATCATATTTTACACTATTCTTTTTTTAAAACTAAGGGTTTAAGAAGTTATTATTGTTACTCCCTACATGATATTTATAGTTTCTTAGTGGTACTTGTTTAGAAGGGTTATTCATATAAAGGCCCTTATAAATACTAAGATCAGGAAGGTAGAGCCATTTAAGAAAGAGATAAATCAAGTAATTTCTAATGATCATTTCAAACAATATTGTCTTATTGTATAAAGTTCAAATTTAGGGTAATCAAGAAGATTATTAAGAATGAAATTTTAACAAAAGGATAAAACTTTGAATATTTTGAGTATATACCAAATTTTTACCACAATAGAGGGAGGAAAAGAAAATTGCAAAGGAATAGTTTAATATTTATTTACTTATTACTTATCTAAACATTAACTTATATGGTGTCTATATAGATTAATCAACTGGATTTACCTGGTATTTAATAAGGGAGCAAACTGAGGTTAAAGAACATGTCAACTATATACTGATTTAATTAAATTGAACTATTTTAAGTTGTTGAGATACCAGTATTACCTTATATAAGCTGAGTATGAATTAATAGGGGTACAAAGATTAGATTTATTTTAGGCTACTATAGAATAATAATAATAATAACAATAATAATAAAATGATCAGTTAGGGTAGAGCATCATAGAAAAGGAATAAAAACAGCCTAATCACTAAAACCATAATAAAATATTCATACCTTATTAACTTCAATAGCAAGTATTTATAGAAAATGTATAATAATTTAAATATTATGAGTTAAAAATTGTTAATTAACTCATTTAGCTTATAATCAGGACTGAAACCCGGTATTGGTTAAAAGAATAATTGTTGTTAAAAGGACATGTTAATCATATACTAATATTAAATTAAGAGGTATAATATAGATTTCAAAAGTTATTTGTGTTAATCTATAAATGATATTACAGTTTCTTAGGGGTACTTAATTAGAAGGGCTGTTTGTATAAAGCCAATATAAATACCAAAATTAAGAGGACAGAACACCTTAAGAAAGGGATAAATAACTTAGTTACTAAAACTATTTTAAACAATATATCATTATTGTATAAAGTTGAAATTTAGGGTTATCAGGAAGATTTATCTTGAGGTGAGAGAACAAATTTACTATAAATTATAATTTAGGCAGTTTAATTCTAAGTTGTGAAAATACCCATATTGTTTTTTATAAGCTAAGTATGGATTTATAGGGGTGCAAAAATTTAGGTTTGTTTAAAGGCAATTATAAAGTATTAAAATTATTGAGTAGGGTAGAAACACCATAGAAAAGGAATATAAAATAGCTTAATCACTTAGTCTTTGTGCAGCTGAAGATTGCTCTGAAATCTTATATTTCTATTTCTTTTTTTCCCCCTTATTTCAGATATACTGTTATATCGATTATGTCCACCCGATTAACAAAAGAGCAAAAGATTGCGGTTTTGAAATGGTTCTGCACAAAGTTATCTGGCTGCTCAAATTTGTTCCTTAAGTTCAGCAATGTTGCGGGGCTTTGTTGAGTAGACTTTCTCTTTGAGAACGCCCCACAGGAAAAAGTCGGGTGGGGTCAAATCCAGCAAACGAGATGGCCACTCAAGCCATCCTAGCCTGCCAATCCATCAACAGGGAAGGTTGGCATCCAGCCAGTCTCGCACAAGCGTAGCATAATGGGCCAGTGCCCTCTCCTGCTGTTGTAATAACGGCAAAAGCAGCTTCTGTAGCATAGCCAGATAACTTTGTGCAGAACCATTTCAAAACCACAATCTTTTACTCTTTTGTTAATCGGGTGGACATAATCGATATAACAGTACATCTGAAATAGGGGAAATAAAAATATAAGATTGCAGCTTTCAAATGACATATGAAATAGAAAAATTGAATAAATATCAACAAAATTACAAGCAAAAGAAAAGATATAGTTACTTATGGCGGACCCTGTATATATATGATAAGAGAAGTTTTTGTCAGGGTGACTGAAAGTAATAGGTATGTGTTCTGAGTACTCAAAATTCCAGTTTGAACAGCAGATGTAGTTGTGGTATGTGATTGTCTTGTTCAAAATAGCTTGAAGTGGCTTCCGCTTAAGTCAGTAGGTATAGGTTAAAGAAGTGAGGAAAGGCAAACAATTAGGCAAGGCTTGACAAGGACATTAATTTAATTTAATTTAGCTACATAATAAATGGCTCTTGGAACATTGCTCTTGGAAGCTCTTGAAACATTGTGTCAAACAAAGACTCCATAAGTTGGGTATTTTGTCATTGGACAGATATAGGCTAGACAGTAGAAGAAAGTTCCTCATCAATGATGATTGTTGTGGTTCATTATGTCCAAGAGGGAAGAGAGATCAATTAAATTCAGTTTGATTGGGTATTTAGGTAAATCTATGATCAGAAAGAATGGTTAAATAGTACTCCATGGTGAGAGAAAAGAATGGTTAGATGGTACTCTGTTGTGAGGGAGAATGAATGCTGGCAGTTCTAAGGTTGGACAAATACTTTAGTGCGAGAAAGATAGGTGGATAAGAGCTTTGTGCTAGATATATACTATTCAATATAGTGAGGGGTATTCAGTCCAGAAAAATTAGCAGAAGGAATAAATAATACACTCTGGTGTGAGAAAGGTAGGTAAGAGCTTTGTACTAGATGCAAAGGGGTATTTAGTGTAGTGAGGGGTATTCCTCTCCAGGGAAATTAGAGGGGTTGAATACAAAGACAAGTGAGGGGTATTTCTATCCAAAGAAATTAGTGGGAACAAATGTAAAGCCGGACAGATAAAGGAAAAAAATAAATCAGCTGCCAGACCTACAAGACTGGATACCAATGAGAGGCAGGGATGTGTAGGTAATAAAGCAATCATAAAAAAGATAATAGATGTCATCTGTGGTGGGTGGTCAAATTTTACTAGAGGGGAGACCTAAGACTATCTAGTTGTGTTAATGCTAGAAATAGATGTCTCACTAGCAAACAAGATTTAAGATTTGTGGTTTAAAAACTAAGGTTGAAGCTTAATATTATAAAAATAAATAAACTAATTAAAAAATAATTAAAAATAAAGTTAACACTTAAAATTAAAATCAAAATTAAAATTAAGAAATGAGTTTCCATAGTGTTAATGAAGGCTAATGACACCTGTAGTAAATCTATGGGCCTAAAGTATGCAGAGAAGGATTCATGTTGGTTATTTATTTAGTAACTGCGAATGGGTCTGCATGTGGAAGTGTCAGATAGGTAATATGTCTAAGTTAGATGTTAGTTATAATCCAAAGTGTTTGCTTTTCTGCACTTAGACCTGTGGAAAAATTTTAAGGACTTAAAAAATTTGTATATACAGGTGGAGAATGCTCCGTGCTGCTTATTAAATAACTATATAGGGCTGCGTAACAATATGTGCAAGGATTCTTTTAGGCATAGCCAACAAATAATATGTTGGCCCTGGTATAGGAGGCCAAAGTTTATGATAAACTAGGATATACTGTAAGGTATCTTCATTCTCTTAAGGTAGTGCACATGGTCAGCTAGAGAAGTAGATTTACTATGATCATTATACTTAAACGAATTTAGATATGTCGAATGTCGATGCTTGAAATTAATTGTGGATGCAAAATAGTACCTAGTAGAATTGTGAAGTGTGTTATGAACTATACATGTGTAAATCACGTTAAACCTTCTGTAATGAGTTTGCAAAGGGCATTCATTCGTAGATTTGAAACTGCAACTAGGACCTATCCCATGAAGGAATTTCCTGTACATGGATTGGATGTTGTACTATTAGAGGATGTGCTAGAGTTTAGGGTAGTACCTTCCAGTCCACTCCCAGTCTATTCATTATTATTGATATTGTTTGTACCTATAATACATGGATTAATAAATGAGATCATAGATATTCTAGATTCCTGGAAAAGACTAAGCATGGTAGTATCTTGTCGGTTTGCATCAGAAAGTCTATTACTTCTTGTGGAAGGGACGTGTTCCAATGGTCAGGCGGTCAGTCTGTTGCCAGCATCCTTTGAGTGGCAGATTAGGTATGCTGTGGCTCCTAATGTGCAGGCACTTGCTTAAGTTACACCACCTGCAATGATTTCTAGATGGTGAGAGTATGTGGGCTCTCATTTGTGAGGCTCATCTTTCTGCAGCTTGTCTTCTTGACAGTGCTGCAATCCTGGGTGAAGAAAAGACTGAGACTGGGCACCTGGCTCCTAGAATGTCATCAGGCACTCACAACCCTCTACCAGTCAATGAGGAAACTAGGGATAGAAGAATGGTTAGTGAGAGCTGTGCGAGCCATGTACAGAAACTCTGTCAGTAAGGTGAGGATTGGCAGAGAGTACAGTGAAGAATTCTGGGTGGAGGTAGGGGTCCACCAAGGTTCTGTCCTCAGCCCCCTTCTATTTATCATAGTTCTCCAGGCTATAACAGAGGAATTCAAGACAGGATGCCCCTGGGAGCTCCTCTATGCTAATGACCTTGCACTAATTGCTGAGTCACTATCACAATTAGAGGAGAAGTTTAATGTATAGAAGCAAGGACTAGAATCAAAGGGCCTTAGAGTCAACCTAGCTAAAACCAAAGTCCTCAAAAGTAGGAAGGCAGACAAAACACAAACCCCTTCAGGTAGATGGCCCTGCTCGATCTGTAGAAAAGGAGTGGGAAGTAACTCTATAAGATGTACCCAGTGCAAGCTATGGACACATAAGAGGTGCAGCAATATCAAAGGAAGGTTAACTAGGAAGTTAGTTTTTGTTTGCAGCAGATGTTCTGGAGCTATAAATACTGGAAATGTGCAGAAAACAACTTCTGTCACACTCCAGGGAGAAAACCTGGACGTAGTTGATAGCTTCCGCTATCTGGGTGACCAAGTTAGTAGTGGGGGAGAGTGCACTGAAACTGTATCTGCTAGAATTAGAATAGCCTGGGCAAAGTTCAGAGAGCTCTTACCTCTGCTGGCGACAAAGGGTCTCTCTCTCAGAGTAAAAGGCAGATTGTATGACGCATGTGTACGAACAGCCATGCTTCATGGCAGTGAAACATGGGCCGTGACTGCTGAGGACATGCGTAGGCTCGCAAGGAATGAAGCCAGTATGCTCTGATGGATGTGTAATGTCAGTGTGCATACTAGACAGAGTGTCAGTACCTTGAGAGAAAAGTTGAACTTACGAAGCATCAGTTGTAGTGTGCAAGAGAGACGACTGCGCTGGTATGGTCATGTAGTGAGAATGGATGAGGATAGCTGTGTGAAAAAGTGCCACACCTTAACAGTTGAGGGAACCTGTGGAAGAGGTAGGCCCAGGAAGACCTGGGATGAGGTGGTAAGGCACAATCTTCAAACATTGGGCCTCACCGAGGTGATGACTTCTGACCAAGACCTTTGGAAATATGCTGTGCACAAGAAGACCCGGCAAGCCAAGTGAGACCTAAATCTAAGGCCCAGCCAGTCCACTTATGCGTACCTTCCTTCCTTCCTTCCTTCATTGGACACTAAATTCCACTTGTGAAGACCTGTTGAGGCAAGTGAAATCGAAATCGAGTTAAATTAAAATTGGACACTAAATCTCACTTGTGAAGACCTGTTGAGGCAAGTGAAATAGAAATAGATTGTTGCCGTGCCCCTGAACTGGCTTTGTGCGGGGCCGTCATGGGATTTTCGAGCGAGATCGTTGCCAGTGCTCCTGGACTGGCCCATGTGCAGGCAACACATGAAATCTTTCAAGCGGGATCGTTGCCAGTGCCACTGGACTGGCTCATGTGCGGGCGACACATGATATCTTTCGTGCGAGATCGTTGCCAGTGCCCCTGGACCGGCTTTTGTGCGGGTGACACATGAGGGTTTTTTCATTTTTTTTTTCCGAGCGAGATCGTTGCCGGTGCCCCTGGACTGGCTCATGTGCGGGTGACACATGAAATCTTTCGAGCGGGATCGTTGCCAGTCCCCCTGGACTGGCTCATGTGCGGGTTACACATGATAACTTTAGAGTGAGATCGTTGCCAGTGGAATGTTTTGAGCGGGACAGGATCGTTGCCAGTGCCCCTGGACTGGCTCATGTGCGGGCGACACATGAACTCTTTCGAGCGGGATCGTTGCCAGTGCCCCTGGATTGGCTCATGTGAGGGCGACACATGAAATCTTTCCGAGCGGGATCGTTGCCGGTGCCCCTGGGCTGGCTCTTGTGCGGGCGACACATGAGGTTTTTCGAGCGAGATCGTTGCCAGTGCCCCTGGACTGGCTCATGTGCTGGTCACATGAAATTTCTTCGAGCGTGATCGTTGCCGGTGCCCCTGAACTGGCTCTTGTGCGGGGTTGTTGTAGGATTTTTGAGCGAGATCGTTGCTGGTGCCCCTGGACTGGCTCTTGTGCGGGTGACACATGACGTTTCTCGAGCGAGATGAGCGTAGCCGTTGCCAGTATCGCCTGACTGGCCTTCGTGCGGGTGACACGTAAAAGCACCCACTACAACCTCTGAGTGGTTGGTGTTAGGAATGGAATCCAGCTGTAGAAACACTGCCAAATCAGATTGGAGCCTGGTGTAGCCATCTGGTTTCACCAGTCCTCAGTCAAATCGTCCAACCCATGCTAGCATGGAAAGCGGACATTAAACGACGACGACGATATATATGTGCTGTGCGTGAGAAGACCCGGCAAGCCAAGTGAGATCGTTGCCAGGGCCCCTGGACTGGTTCTTGTGCGGGTGGCACATAAGATGCACCATTTTGAGCGTGACCGTTGCCAGTGCTGCCTGACTGGCCTTCATAGTGTTTTCGAGCGAGATCGTTGCCAGTGCCCCTGGACTGGCTTTTGTGCGGGTGGCACATAAAAGACACCATTTCGAGAGTGGTTGTTGCCAGTACCGCCTGACTGGCCTTCGTGCGGGTGACACGTAAAAGCACCCACTACACTCTCTGAGTGGCTGGCGTTAGGAAGGGCATCCAGCTGTAGAAACTCTGCCAAATTAGATTGGAGCCTGGTGTTGCCGTCCGGTTTCACCAGTCCTCAGTCAAATCGTCCAACCCATGCTAGCATGGAAAGCGGACGTTAATTGATGATGATGATGATGATGATATATATAAATTTTATAAAGAATATTCAAAAGGAATATTTTATTGAGCTTATATTAAGTGCTCTATTACTTTGAGCAAATAGATATATATATATATGTATTTTTTTATATCATTAATAAATTTATAAAATTCTTAATAATATTCACAGGAATATTATTGTAGGAATTATAGGAATTATAGGAATTATTATTATAGGTGCAGGAGTAGCTGTGTGGTAAGTAGCTTACTTACCAACCACATGGTTCTGGGTTCAGTCCCACTGCATGGCACTTTGGGCAAGTGTCTTCTACTATAGCCTTGGGCCGACCAAAGCCTTGTGAGTGGGTTTGGTAGACGGAAACTGAAAGAAGCCCGTCGTATATATGTATATATATATATATATATATGTATGTGTGTTTGTGTGTCTGTATTTGTCCCCCCCCCCACCATCGCTTGACAACCGATGCTGGTGTGTTTACGTCCCCATAACTTAGCGGTTCGGCAAAAAGAGACCGATAGAATAAGTACTAGGCTTACAAAGAATAAGTCCTGGGATCGATTTCCTCGACTAAAGGCGGTGCTCCAGCATGGCCACAGTCAAATGACTGAAACAAGTAAAAGAGTAAAAGAGTAAAAGAGAGGAAATCAATATCCAAATTTCCGAAAGATATATGTTTAATGTGACACAGTAATATTTTGAATTATAATTAAATTAAAATTTAAGATGTACAAAATATAAATATATATAAAAAATATAAATGTATATAAAAATACATGCGTATATATAAATGTATATAATGTATGCGTAATTGAGCATAAATATTATGAAAGTCTAAAAATTGAAAAGCATCTGACGATCGTTTCATGGAAATTATTGCCTCCCCAATGTAATCAATATAGATAAGCATACTGACATTAATTCCGCACTTCAGAGATGAATGGGTTTTTTATATACGTGTTAAAAACGAATGGTATATATAAGATGATATTAATTAAAATATTAAAAAATATTAAGAATATTAAAAATATTAAAATGTATAATGTCCTTTAAGAGTTTGTAAAAGTAATCCCTCCTATAATTTGGAAAGTTCATATTTTTCATTTGTAGAAATTTTAAATGATATATATGTTTTAAAAAAATTGATGTTTTTCAGAATATTTAAGAATGCGGTATATAATTATAGTAAAGTTCATCTTGTTGTTGGATATATTGGTAATTGATGTGACTCATAGGATTACCAATATATCCATGTTTTTCAGAATATTTAAGAATGCGGTATGAACTTTACTATAATTATATACCGAATTCTTAAATATTCTGAAAAACATATCAATTTTTTAAAAAATACATATTTAAAATTTCTACAAATGAAAAATATGAATTTTCCAAATTATAGGAGGGATTACTTTTACAAACTCTTAAAGGACAATATACATTTTAATATTCTTAATATTCTTAATATTTTAATTAATATCATCTTATTATATATACCATTCATTTTTAACACGTATATAAAAACTCCATTCATCTCCGAAGAGCGGAATTATTGCCAGTATACTTATCTATATTGATTACATTGTAGAGGCAATAATGTCCGTGAAACATATATCTTTCGGAAATTTGGATATTGATTTCCTGTGAATATTATTAATAATTTCATAAATTTATTAATGATATAAAAACACCTGTTACAGTCTGTCATACCGGCCATGATGAAATACCACAAGGTATAGAAAATATGTATTCGCCTTTATATATTTAATCCTTTATATTGAACACTCAATATTTCATATATTCAATAAGACATATTCCATATATTCAATAAGACATTCAATACTTCATTTCATTGTACCATCCATCTTTTTTTATATTATATATTCCATATTCTATATCCCACATTAATTTTACAAGAAAAAACAGACAGAGTTGGAACTCTTTTAAATAAAATAATATATATATATATGTGTGTGTGTGTGTGTGTATATGTATATATGTGTATGTATATATATATATATATATATATATATATATATATATATATATATATATATATATATATATATATATGAATATATATATGTATATATATATATATATATATATATATATATATATATATGAATATATATATATATATACATATATAAGTCAGTAAATAGTGGGGTTGTGTTATATATATACATATATATATATATTCATATATATATATATATATACATATATATTTGGAAGGAATGGCAACAAAAGAAAGAAAGAGACCTCGATATTATGCAAATAGAGGAATGTATCTGTAAAGATATGTGACACTTATTCAGTAGCCATGATAAAACTCAGAGTTTCCGATGCCCGGGTGGGGTTCCGTTCCAACCATCTCTTCAGTTATCCAGCCACCGGAGATTCTTTTGAAAAATAACCGTTAGGGAAATAAGCAGGGAAAAATATACAAACATAAACAAAGGGAAATTACTGTGTGGTGTCAGAACCCGTCTAAATTTGCGTATATCATACACGCACGCACATATCTCAATGTGTGTATGTTTATATCTACATGCGCACGTATCCTCGCACATATAATGTTCCTTGTGCATGCCTATAAGCGCACTGAAAAAGTTTGGAGGGGAGAAAAACAGAAAAACTATATGTGGAAAAATACAAAAACCATTAACTCTATACCTATGTAAAAACCTAAAAATAATTAAAAATATATTATAATATCGAAATATAAAAACCAAAAATAAAAATATAAGATTCAGGTAAAAAGTGAAAAAGGTGAAAAAACTTAATATGGAAGCCTATCAGTGCTGCCCATCAGCACAAATATTAAAAAATATATAAAAAAAATATGTATATATAGTATAAGAAATAATTATAGAGACACAAAAAAAATATATATATGTAATAGAAAGCAAGTCCAATCTGTAGCCTCAGGGGGACCAAAAACGTAGCAAATATTTGGTCACATGTGGACATGATCCGAAGAGTTCAGTCTTTGAATTTAGACATGTGGTGGGGTCCAAGCTGCCTTTCCAAATAAGCCATCTTTCCATATCACACAGACTGCACCTTCCACTACCGCTGGTGTAGGGTTTACACTTAGCTAAGATCTTCCAATGGATGTTGTAACCGGCATCTTTATCTCTTAAAGACCATATATGACTGGATAATTTTGTCGTTTTTCTTTTATCCCAATGCTTAAAACTCAAAGTGTGATTATTGTATCTGGCCTTGAAATTACTCTCTGTGAAGCCCATGTATTTCTTCGTGGAAACTGCATTCTTAGTGGATACGGAATCTATGGTGGCTTAATAAATGATGGTTTTGGACATGCAAGCTCCATTTAGCGGTGCCCAGTACTCGATTTGATCCCATAAAAACAAATAAAATCAGTGACAGGCAGAGTCTTCTTGATAATCTAGTAACATCTATACTGTAGTAGAAGCAATATGTTCTTTGTCTATCGCCTTAACTTCTTGGAGATTTTAGGTATAATTATACTAATGTGTCCATCTGTTCTAATTTAATTAAATTCTGTCTTTGTGCAGCTGAGGATTGCTCTGCATTTTAAATTGATGTAATGATTGCATTGTTCAATTAAATGGAGTTGCATGAAACAATCGTACTGCATTACCTCTGGATATCCTTGTTGCTTATTTTGATTTATATATATATATATATATATATATATATATATATATATATATATATATATATATATATATAGTTTTTATTGAATGGGGTCCATAAAGAATCAAGGCATATCAAAGTGAAGAATGCCACAAATTGGTTAGACAAAACAGACTGTCAAGTTATTGATTGTCTTTGCAGAGAATACATTGATGAGAGAAGATCACTGTCATTTGGTAATCCACAATTCCAATATGATTCAAAAGTAATGAAAGATGAAGGGAAACTTAAGCATGGTGTTAAAACATAATAAAAACAGATAAATTGGTTATATGATGTTGCTAACAAGAAAACATGTACATAACTTCATGCACCGCATGCAATTTTCTGGTATGACCAGAAAGATAGGATTTGTGTATACAGGGGAGCTAGAAAGAAGTTAGATAGCATCATATGTAATGAAGCCAGTGGTATCTGCCCTAGATACAGAGGTAAAGACTGGAATAATATACAGACGGTTTGTGACAAAGCAAAAATAAGAACACATGGTACAAGGCTGACAAATATCAAGGAGTGATATTTGTAGTGGCCACACCCCATGGGGAATTAGCCTGTAGATTTAGGAAGTCTCTGAGGGAGACCAAACTTAGCATTAAGATTGTTGAGAAGCCAGAGAACTCCATCAGATTACAATTATGGAGGACATACCCCTTCGAAAATACTACATGCACTAATGAGAACTGAGTGGTATGTAAGACTAACCCTGTATACACACATACATACATTTACTAGTAGGTTGTTATGTAGGCAAATATATATATATAGGTAAATAGATATGTAGGTAAACAGATAAATACATTGGTAAGTCAACAGATAGGTACACAGGTAATATAGCTAGAGAAACACACACACACACACACACAAGGAGACAGAAATACATGACCATATATACACATGAAGACATGTAGAGACACATATCCATGCATAACAGATGCATGTACATAGTCACAAAGACTCATATACATAGACACACTCATATACACACATGCAAGGAAATAGAGGTGCACACTCAAACACACGCACATACATACACAAACATACACACACAAAAACACATACATATGCAGAATACATATGTACACACACATTCATACATGCATACATATGTGCATAGATATGCACACTAGTGCAAATACATGTGCATAAACAGACAAAAGGAACACAACTCCAATAATGGACAGAGTCAACATCCATTGACAAGGTTGCAAAAGCAATGAAAATATTGGAAAAGAGAAAAATATAAATAATAAATAAGAGGGAAATTGAACCAGTGAGTGTCTTAGATATTAAGGCAGTATGACTGCCCCCAGACACAACAAAATAATACAATTAGATTGCTTAATATGTTAATAGATTAATGACTTCTTTAGGATGTTTATGCCTGTCCTTTACAGATGACATTGCTTGGCTTAATGACTTCCTTAAGATATTAATGCCTATAACTATCCTTATATTTTACAACCTTATTACATTACCCACTCTCCTAGATTGGAGACACACCCTCTAGAATTTTATTGAATATTAGTCATACTGATAGAAATTTTACTTGTCAATGATCTGTTGATTAATCAACAAGTTATCATTCACCTGCTTATTTGGTGGCCTGATGAGTTGGGAGTTATATAACATATTAATCAATCAATTATATTATGCTTATTGCACAAAAATTTCTAATGAAACAATTGTAGCAATATCAGATAACCCATTTGTCTATTTTGTGTGTGTGTGTATGTGTGTGTGTAATGAAATGTTAGCGCTAAACAGTGCTTAGGCATAAGCAGAATTTAGGTTAGTTGAAATATGTTTGTGACATATTTCAACTGCTAAAAGGCAAATACACTGTAGTTACCCTGGAGAATATATCTCCTTTATGGTAAAAAAGTGTGAAAACATCTGGTTCATTCAGGATCCCATACATCGATGTTTCAAGCTTCTTGGCTCTTGTCACATATATAAGTGAAAATGGATGTGCTAGCTGTGTGACAAAGGTTGTGGCTTTTGATAGTATCGATGTTACTTGACCCAGTGAAATTCAAATAATTTTATAGCAGGTTTATTGTTTTGTATAAAGAATACAGCTAATATGAGAGAAAATCATGAAATATGAAGTTGGTATTTCTTCATTTCATATCTATAATGCACATTTCTGTGTTCAAGTATGCTAATCACATCATCAGACAGGAATCAGAATACAATTAAATTCAGTCAAGCTACATATATATATGCTTTAAAATAGTTGATTCATAAAAAGGCACACACACACACACACACACACAGATATAGGTGCATACCTGTGTCCACTCACAGCTATATATATATACATATGTATACCCTCGTTTTGGTCTAACTTGTCATTTAATGCTCGAAATGAAGAGTAGATAGACAGCTGACAACTGATGAAGGGTCATTCTTTGTGTTACTTGTCCTGTTTTCCATTTGTTTCTCTTGTTGTTTGCATATTGAACTCATTTGTTTTCGTACTTCATGTTGTTTACTGTTGGTGACATCCTGTACCCATATATGTATCATCATCATCATCATCATCGTTTAACGTCCACTTTCCATGCTAGCATGGGTTGGACGATTTGACTGAGGACTGGTGAAACCGGATGGCAACACCAGGCTCCAGTCTGATTTGGCAGAGTTTCTACAGCTGGATGCCCTTCCTAACGCCAACCACTCAGAGAGTGTAGTGGGTGCTTTTACGTGTCACCCGCACGAAAACGGCCATGTATATATATGGGAAAAGTAAGAAGAAAGAAGCAAAAAAAAAAAAAGCACAGTGAATATAAAAAAAAATAAAGGCTTTTTTATGAAAAGTAGCGATAAATAAATACAATTAGATGAACTGAGGTAGAATTAAGAGGAATTAAATTCATTATTTTGAATTGTTAAAGAGGTTCAAAGTCAAACCAGTATCGTCTTTACTTTTCACTGGCTTTGAATGTGCACTGATTATTAAATGGTGTTCGGGTCTACTAGTCCCTGAGTAAAAAAAGATTGTGTAAGGGAGGTAAGTAGTTCTGGACAAGGTGCAATTAGGGTCGATATAATACTGTAATATGAATAGTGTAAGGGATGTATGGGTGCTAGTGGTATTATTGGTAAGGTTAGTCGTGTTCTTTATTATGTTGTGTTCATGTTAAGTTGTGGATGATATTTATTGATGAAAGTTGCTTCTTTATTCATTCTTTGCTGTACTGAGGTGTTCTGTGAACATTGACAGAAGGGGAAAATTAGGAAATTAGGATTAAGGTTCCTAGCACACCTATCTATGTGTTCACTGACCTGTATCTGTCTGTATTGTGGGTGGCGGATTTGTTCTTCGACGGAGTGATATTCCTGTTTGGCCAATATATTGATTACCTCACCCTAAGCAGGTAATGGCATAGATTAGGTTTTCTGAGGCACAGGTGAAATTTGATTTAATCTTAAATATTAAACCTTGTTTAAAGTGGAACTCTGAACCCGCCAAAAGGTGGAGACATATGCCACAGTTAGACTGACCACATTTTTTCATTTTTAGTTCCCTTGTTAATGGATAAAGTCTTGCGCTGGTTAAAATTTTTTTCAATGATTTCGGTTGCATTTTGCTCTTGATAATTTTGTGTGAGCCTAAAATTTTGTTCATTGTTTTATCTCCTGTGAGAATGGGTAGATTTTGGATGATAGTGTTAAAAGCTTTGTTGTTTCTAGGGTTATGTGTGCAGATGTATGGGAGTATTTTTAAGTCTGGTTTAGTATTTCGGTTGACTTCCCTTAGTGTTCATACGTCTATTTCCTTTGCTCATTTAATCCCATCGTTTATTAATGACGTTGGGTAATGTCCCTTGATTAGTATTGATCTGAGTTCAAGGAATCTTTGTTCACAAGTATTGGTGTCCAAAACTATGGTACTGATTCTTTTTGCTAGATTGTAAGGTATATTCATTTTTATGTGTTTGGGGTGGCATGAGTTGAATAATAGATATTGTTTTGAATCTGTAGGTTTATAGAAGATGTCTGTTTTGGTGTGGTTATTGACTATTTTAATTCTGATGTCAAGAAAAGGGAGTTGTTTATTGCTGTGTTCCATGGTAAATTGTATGTTGCTATTGATATTGTTGAGCATTATTTTGAAATTGAGGAGTTTGTCCATGCTATCTTTCCAAAGTATAAAGCAATCATCTAAATACCTCTTCCAGTTCTCCTTTAAATAGCAATGAATTGAGGTGCCATATTTTTGTAGTGATTATTGGTATATTTTAAGTTCTAGGTAACCCATTACAAGGTTCGCAATCACTGGGGCAGCTTGGGCTCCCATTATAATTCCACATTTTTGTCAATAGTAGACTGTATCGAACATGAAATAGTTGTTCAGTAGGATGAATTTCAGTGCTGTCATTATGAATCTGTGGTTGATGCATCCTGGGATCTCTGGGTATTTTTCTAGCCAAAAGGTGATTGCTTCTATGCCATAATCATGTAGGATATTGGTGTGCAGGTTCACCACATCGAATGATACTAACAGGGTTCCTTCATTTATTCTCTTCGGGAGGTGGTTAAGCATGTCTAAGTCATCCCCGATGAAGCTTTTCACATATTTTAGAAACGGTTTGAGTAAGATGTCGAGGAAGTTGCTCAAACAGGGTCTTAGTTTGAGGTAAGTAGGAGGAGGAACATTAATGCTTAGGCTTGGAGAATCTTTGCAATATGTAGATATTTGTGTATTTTAGGTAATTTGTAGAGTAGACTTGGTTTGTATTTAAAATTAGATAAATAGTCAATTTCTTTTTTAGTGAGGCCCTTTCCATGTATTTGAAGTAAGGAGGATAAGTTTTTAAGTGTCTGTTTTCTGTGGGTTATATTGTACTATCTTCTCATAGTAAATATTATTTTCCAGCATGGAGAGTACTAAATTTTTATAGTACTCTGTGTCCATCACTACTACCGCACTTCCTTTATTGGCTTCTTTAATCGTCAGATTTGTATCATTTTTTAACTCGATTAGGTTTTTCCACTCATTTGTGTTAAGGCTGGATTTAATTCCTTGTTTTTGTAGGGTATTGAAAAGAAAGTTGGTAATGTGTTCACCAAAATCATCAAGTACTTTATTTCTCCATTTTGTAGGACAGTATTCGTTTTTGTTTTTTACTAACGAGTCATCTTCACTGGTGTAGTTGTGGAGTGCTTCTGAGAGGTGCAATTTGCAACAAAAATCCATAGTGTTATCCTTAATTTCATTTGGGTTTGATCTGCAAGGGGTTGGTGTAAACTTTAAACCCCATGCTAGAATTTTAGTTTGTGTAGTACTTAGGATTTTCTTTGATAAGTTGATTATTTTCGGTTGTACATTTTGTTCCATTTCACATCACTGTTTCTTTGATTTAGGTCTAAAAAAAGGGTTCTAGGAGGTGGATTGTTGTGGGAAGTCTGTATTGTTGTTTGGTTTGGTGAGGAAAAAATGGGATGTAGTGTGTCTGTGGTAGTATGTTTGTGGTGGGGTGACTGTAGCAGACTAGATTATGGGGATCTTGTTCAAAACGGGGGCACCAGTTTTCATTAATGTTTTATGTAGTGTTTTTGGTACCGAAAGACTTTCAAACTTTGTATACTTATCTATTTTGTGTTATAGAACAGAAAAAAATTTTTGTATTCGAATTTATTTCATGTAAAAAATTGTCTTATTTCGATAATTTCAACCAATCACTGACAAGTATTCAGCTGTTTACACTTACTCCTTTGGCAGTTTAAGCGGTGTAAAGCGTATTTAATCTCCATTTATAATTTCGTTAACATCTGCCTGAACTATATGTGTACATTTGCTTCTTTCATTTTCTTTCACGCGTGTTTATTTCGTTAACATCTGCCTGAACTGTATGAAAGGTTTATTAGCTACTGCCTAACCCTAACCCTAACCCTAACCCTACTGCCAATATGCTTCAGCCATTTTTTGACAAGGAAATAATAATTTTATCACCGCCAGAATTGTTTGAGAATCGTTTGTTTACGTAGTCAGCACTTAATGTATTCGGCTGAATGGACGTCAGTCATTGGTTGAAATTACAGAAATACGACAACTTTAACATGAAATAACTTGCGATGTACGTTTTTTTTGTTAAGAAGACTAAGAGAAAAAGATGTTTATATGACACATTCTACCAGTGTCCCAAGTTTCAAAGTGTTTCGTTAAGAAAATACTGGTGCCCCCGTTTTGAACAAGATCCGATTATGGTTGTACTGAAGGTTGTTATATTGTCTATGGTTGATGTGGTTTTGGTTAAATTTATTTTTCATTTTGTAATGTGGGTGGAGGGAGAAATTATGTTGTCTAGTTAGGTTGTGTCTAGTTGAATGCTTTAAGTATCCATATTGAGGGTTAAGTCTGGGAGGCAAATTTTTCCATTGACTGTAAGATGTTGGGAGTAGACTGGTAGGTAGTGGTTCCCGAAAGTTTAGGTTAGTTTGGAGACTTGGATGGATCTTTTGATTTGTATGCAGGAGTCCTTGAAAATTATGTCTGGATTTTCTATTACAAGCTGAATTCCTATTTGTTGTTTGAATGTTAGTTTTGGGTATAAGGGAGGTTAGGTCGGTGGAGTTGTGTCCCCTAGATTGTCTGTGGTTTGAGTTAGATAAATGTGGATTCATTTCTGCGTATAGTTTCTATTTTCAACCATATTTCTATTATATATATATATATATATATATATATATATGCATATATATGTATGTTATTTATATTATTATGGAGGCGCAATGGCCCAGTGGTTAGGGCAGTGGACTTGCAGTCATAGGATCACGGTTTCGATTCCCAGACCAGGCGTTGTGAGTCTTTATTGAGCGAAAACCCCTAAAGCTCTACGAGGCTCCGGCAGGGGATGGTGGCGAACCCTACTGTACTCTTTCACCACAACTTTCTCTCACTCTTACTTCCTGTTTCTGTTGTGCCTGTAATTCAAAGGGTCAGCCTTGTCACACTGTGTCACGCTGAATATCCCCGAGAACTACGTTAAAGGTACACATGTCTGTGGAGTGCTCAGCCACTTGCACGTTAATATCACGAGCAGGCTGTTCCGTTGATCGGATCAACTGGAACCCTCGACGTCAATATTATTATACATACATACATACACTTATGCATGCATATATTAAATACAAAATTATAAATTATGAACCACCTTGTGGCCGAGCATAATTAATGGACAGTACCAGACAGTCATCCAGTATGATTGACAAGAACAGTATTGCTAGATCCATTTCACACTATGTATGCAAAAAATTTACATCTAACTAGGCAGAATGACAAGGGTAAAAAGAAACCACTTGGCTTCAGGAAAACTGTAATAAAACCTGAGGAGAGCATGATTTTATCAAAACCTTTTGGTGGAAGACTTCTAGAGTTATATCTCTTATTGTGGATTAAAAAGAGGTAATAAAGTAATTAGGTAAAGTCATATAGTAAGGTAAGGTAGATTAGTAAAAGACACAAACTGTCTGTAACTGTGCTTTATATGCACACAAATAAATGAGAAGGAAGGAGGGAAAGACAGTGAGTGGGAGACAAGTAGAGAGATAGAGAGGTGTGGAGGATTACAAGGGTCAACTGAAAAGTTCATAGACTGACCAAGAGACTCTAATGGAATGTGACCAAATGAGGTTTATTTTTCAACATAGTCCCTTTGCAGTCCACACACTTGCAGTGCTTGGATCCCATTGGTGAAGAAGCTTTCATTCTGTTGCTCAAAAATAGTAATCAACAGTAGACATGATGACATCATCCCTGTGATACTGGCTCCCAGTCAAGTAATTTTTCATGTTGGTGAACAGATGAGAGTTGTTTCCACTGCATGGATTGTCTCTTTGTCTTTGGCTCAAAGTAATGGACCCAACACTCATCCTGAGTTAAGAAATGTTCAGAGAAACCAATTGAATCTACCTCAAACAATGTCAGATTTTCCTGGGATATGATCAGCTTGGCGCACTTTTGATCAGGTGTCAGATTTGACACCCACCAAGCAGAAACCTTCATTATGCCAAGTTCATTATGCAGAATATTCTCAGTTCTTTCATAGGATATGTTAATAGTATTGGCTATTTGATTTATTGTCGATCACCTGTCATCTATCATCATGTGGTAAACACAACCAATGTTTTCTTCAGTGGTGGCAGTTGCAGTATGTCCAGACCTTGGGTCACCTTCAAGACTCTTTCCCGCTTAAATTCAGTTGTCTACTTTCACACTGTTGATAAAGCTGTTGTACCATCCCCTAATGTAGCAACCATATCAGCATGAATGTCATTTAGGACTAAACCCTTTTTCTGCAGGTACTTGATAATTTCCTGATGCCAAATTTTGTTGATTTTCAAGAGAAGTTGCTACTAGTTACTTTTAAAGTGTTCTTTAAATAGTCAGATATCAGTTTACCTGAAAAGAAACAATTATTAATAAGAATAGTTGAAATTAATGCATGCAAGATTTCACAGCTGTAGCATCACTCCTTCATAGTCAGCCTATAAACTTTTCAGCCTGCTCTTGTACTTAGAATGTTCATTACATTAGAAGAGAGCAAATCTCATATTAAAGCAATTACTAGTCTGCTATTTGGAGAGACTTGACTAGTTTCTGAGAATATATTTATGCTCATAGATCATAAAAACATTTATTTTGGAGTTCAAAGAGACCTCCAGATGACGAGAACCCTTCAGAATCATCCTCATCTTAACAAAGCAGAGCCTTCATCTCTTGCTGCTGTTAAGATATGGCCTGCATCTTTCACTCAGCCTCCAGTTGAAATCAAACATCACATATGTCAAGATAGCATCATAAGATTTAACCTTTCCTGGATTTACAGAAGACCTATAGCTGTTCAGTCACATCTTGACAAGGTTTTCTTACATATCACTGTACTTGCATTATCCCTCAGGGGTCATTGGCTACAACCTCCACTCCCTATATAACTGTTTCTGCATTATTTTGGCTATTAAGTGAGCAAGTGTTATTATTTCTTCATAAGCATGTAAACATCTATTTAGGAGGATTAATGGTAGCAAAAAGAGAGCCTCTCATCTCTCTCTATGATGCAACAATCATGGTAGGGGCAGAGCTAGGTTTACTGCATTGTGGATTTTTATCCTTCTGTATTTAGGTAACTGTTGTGTAAGGTACTCATGTTAGCTAAAAATTATGGATATTAGTGAAAGGGATATAATGCTTGCCAGCAGATCAGCTTTTTTTGACACTGTGTTGGAAGTTTTTGACAGTACTGGTATCTGTGACCATTAAAGTTGTATTTTCTAAACACCCTATATAGAAAATTCTCTTCAACCACCTTTGGCCTATATAGAGATGACTCCTTGGTCATATCTAAAGGTGCAAATGGACACACCCTAGATTGAATCAGAAAAGGTCTATACTCTCACTACCTTTGATCTTAGGATTATCATAGATACAAATCTGTCAATAGTTACCATTTTAGCTGAGTTACAGTATTTTCCCGCTGCGACCCTTATTATTTAAAAACCTCATGCAAAATGTAACTAAGAGGATCTTCAAATCCTCCAGTAAGCATATTCTTTTATTCTTTTGCTTGTTTCAGTCATTTGACTGTAGCCATGCTGAAGCACTACCTTTTAGTCAAAGAAATTGACCCCCTGTGCTTATTCTTTGTAAGCCTGGTACTTATTCTATCAGTCTCTTCTGTTAAACTGCTAAGTATGGGGATGTAAACACACCTACATCGGTTGGTAAACAATGGTAGGGAAGCACAGACACATAAACATATCCGTATATTTGATGGACTTCTTTCAGTTCCCATTTACCAAAATCCACTCATAAGGCTTTGGTTGGCCTGAGGCTATAGTAGAAGACACTTGCCCAAAGTGTCATGCAGCAGGACTAAATCCAGAACCATGTGCATGGGAAACAAGCTTCTTACCACACAGCTATGCCTGTGCCTTAATATGATTCTTAAAACAGCTAGTAATCACAGCTTCATTATAGTAAGAGGCCACTACCCCTTACTATAATGTGGCTGTGGCTGCTAGCAGTTTCAAGAAATAAATTCATTATATGCTTGACCCATGCCGACACAAAAAGCACTACCATAAAGTCATTTGGTTCTCACACTTTTCTCTCTAAATGTTAAAATCTGTGTATGTAGGGCTATTCTTAGATTAACAGAAACATTTTATATTTGCACATAAATATAGAAAACTATTCATTAGTTTTCTATATTTCTTTTAGCTGCATAACAAATATGAAGCAGTCTTAGCTAATAGTTTCAGACATAACATAGAGGTAAACTATTCATGCAGAGGTAGTAACACATGCCTGCTTAACAGCCAATATGCCAAGAGACCATTATGTATGAAGTGGAAGCCATACCCAGGTATTCCAGTGGGTTGAAGCTAGTGCAATGGAACAATTTCTATATTTTAAACATTCTTCTTTAAAAGTTTATTTTTATCAGGTTTGGTGGTGTTATGTATTTAACATTTTATTATTACATTAACATTTAATTAATGATATATTGCAAGTAATATTTTATTTTTCCTTTTTTTTTTTGTAGAATTAAACTAAGAATTAAAACCAATAAAGAACAGTTTGAAGAAAAAGATAGCATGGAAGCTACTTTAAGAAAAAGCTACATTTCTACAAATTCAGAAAAGGTTAAATGTTTTAGATTAATGATATTGCATTACTGAAAAATTATAATCAAAATTTTTATTACTAAATTTTAAATTTGCAGTGGATTGTTATTTCTTTTATATGAATTGCATATCCTACTTTTATTTATTGAATCATTGAGATTTTCATTGATGATACTTAAACAGCAGGCCTGAAATTTTGAAACTATGATTTAAAAAAAAATTTAATGCAAAAGTTTTATTATTGAATTAAAATATATTAGTAAATGAAATTCTAGTAAATCTCTTCCATAGATGGAAGTAATATGTTAATGCCATTTTTAACAGTTTTTATAACTCTTTTCAAATTATTTAAATTAAATAGAAAGCAGTTATGAGCAGGTCAGAATGTTCTTAATTGTATATACTAATAGAAGTTGCTATGCTAATTTCCTTAGCATTCTGAGAATGCATAACTATAGTTGAGATTTCTTTACTATAGTAATATTGTTTCTAGACATTGTGATCTCTTGTAGACTTGGAACTGTACTAAGACTTGAAACTACATCCTTTTTAATTTATATTTGCTTAGAACATTTTGACTCTCTGCACTTCACATACTATATTACTACTCCTGCACCTTTTTCTTCATTCATTATTGTCACCGATCAAACTATTATGCTGGTGCTTGCATTTTTGATCAGGTGTGAAGAGTTTGGAATTGACAGTTATGAGTAAAAAGTGGAAAAGTAAACAGGTTCTGTACATACCTGTGGCAAAGTTGACCTTGGCAAGATTTGAATTTAGAGTATAGAGATGATCATCCTATGTAAGTAGGCAACAGTGTATCTCATTTCTAAAAAGTGAAACCTCTCTAACTCTGCTGACAGCCAACTTACTATTCACTCTTCAACATTTTAAAGGTAATGGAAACAATTGCTAGCAACAACCCTCAAAGACCACCACTATGTTTCCATAGATCAGAATCTAATTAGAAACTGTCACTTTTAAAAACTTTTGTCATGTCATGTTATTGCTTTTGACATCAACAACTCGCTTAACCTTGTGTAGCATGAAAACTTAGCAAAGTTATCCATCTATAGATGCCACCTATCTCTCTACTAGGGCCAGAAGCTTCCTCACTAACTCACATTATCATCTCTGGCATCCTCTGTATTGTTAGTATCCCCACACCCTTTCTTCTGCACATAGAAAATACTCCTATGGACTTCTGTCGATCCTTAACCTTCTATATCATCCATATAACCATACTATCTCATACCATACCTTCAATACTTTAAGGAATTTCACTGAGAACATGATGACTTAGTCTTTTTCAATGGTACAAAGATATGTTTGCTACATACATCAAAGTGACTATTTTGTTCCTCACTCCATTCAGTCATGATCAATCAAAACATAGCCAAAACTGCAACACAAAGACAAAAGTTTCAAGACATACATCAGCCCTGATCAGGTGCTAACATTCTGTGAAATTTAAAGTAGACCAACATTAGAGTGCTACTTATGTATATGAAATGTAACTGCTGCTACAAATGACCTTGGATACATCTAAAAGAAGGTTATTTCACTGGTTGGTAAAGATTCACTTATCAAGATGATGCTTAAACCACAAGCTCACATAAACCCTGTTTCCTCATCTTGCCTCTTCTACCACTATCACAACAGTTACTTCTCTGAACAAGTTAGCTGCTTTCTCTCTCCTCTCATCCATCTCTCCACATTATTGCTGATATACTTTGTGATTATTATTAAGGTGATATATTGATAGGGCCATTAGAATATTGAACAAAATACCTTGAAATATTTCTTCTGATTCTTTACTTTCTGAGTTCAAATTACTCTAAGATCAATTCTGCCTCTTATCCTTTTGAGGCCTTATGAGCTCATGGATGTTATCTAACCATCTTGTTTGCAGTCTATCCCTGGGTCTCCTGCCAGTTCATTTTGCCCATAAAACCTGTCCAATGATTCTTTCCTGGGACATTCTTACCACATGTGTTAGAGTCATTTTAATGAGTGACAGAGGGAGGAGGCTGAATTAAGTGCGAGAATTGCAGAAACTGGTTTAGTAATGCACCATTTTCAGCATTCAGTCATCAGAAGATGGGAGGTATGTGTAAAAGCTAAACTTGCTATTTTCAGTTCAGTGTTTATGCCTACCCTTATCTATGGTCATAAATTTTGGGTAATGATTGACATAATACGACTGTGAATACAAGTGGTAGAAATGGTGTTCCTCTGAAAGGTCTTTGAAGCAATGTTACTCATAGAGTTCATAAATCAAAGCAATAGAAACATAGAAGCATCAATAATATTAATATGCCAATTTGTTCTTTTTGTATGTTCCTGTCATGTGTATCACACTTACTTCAAAGAAGTGAGTGGCAAAGCGAGAGAGAGGAGGACAGAGAGGAAGTAAGCAAGAAAGAGAGAGAGAGAGAGTGAAAGAGACAGTAAGTGGTGACAGCTTTCTTTTTGTGTTTTTAAATGTTTCAGAGAGGAAGCAACAGAGAAAGAGAGTGAATGAGACAGTGAGTGGTGATGGCATTTGTTTTGTGTTTTTAAATGTTTATCACATTGCAAGAAAAGTAGATACATAGATAAATACACACATTGTTAAATTAAAAGCGGGAGAGAGGAGAGACACAGTGGAAGTGAGAGAGACAGTAAATACATAGATCCAAAGAAAAGTTGATATATAGACACAGCAAATATTGCACGTCACTTTCACTTTCCGTTACCATACAAGGATAAAATTAACTTGCAAGTGGCTGAGTACTCTACAGACATGCATATCATTAACGTAGTTCTCAGGGAGATTCAGCCTCACACAGAATATGACAAGGCTACAACTCACTTTGGCCAGCTGAGTGGACTGGAGCAAGATAAACCTTCAAGTGGTTGGAAGAAAACGAAAAAAGATCCTATATAGAGGCAGGAAAACTTTTTTAGTCATTAGGGTCACTGTGGGTGTTAATCTGGTCCTAACAGCGGCATTTGTGGGTCTCAAAAATCTGGAGGCCAAGGCCCCAGAAAAATATTGATGTGCAGACTGTTGTTATCAAACTGAGCATGAGTTGAGGGCAAATATAAGACAGAATAGCAATTATTTCATTTTAGCTTTCTCTGCTTATATTAAACACATGATGTTTTTGCCTTACAATATGGAACATTTCCTTTTCTTTCATTCTTTTTTAAAAAATGGTACTCCATCGGTTACGATGACGAAGTTCCTGTTTATCTGATCTATGAACAATCCACTCATAAAATTAACACGCAAGTGGCTGAGTACTCCACAGACATGCATACCATGAGGTAGTTCTCAGGGAGATTCAGTCTCACACAGAATGTGACAAGGCTGACCCCTTTGAATTACAGCTACAACTCATTTTTGCCAGCTGAGTGGACTGCAGCAAGGTGAAGTAGAGTACCTTGCTCAAAAACAGCACACCGCAGGGAATTGTACCCATGACTTTGCAATCGTAGATTGAACATCCCTAACCAATGAGCCACGTACCTTCACTCTCTTAACTGTAGAGAAAAGGAGCGACACAGACAAAGAAAGGAAAGTCTCAGTCATGTACAATGACAATTAGACTGAAATACAATCAATCTTTTCTAGCTTCTTTGCTTTTAACAATAAAAAAGAGGGAAAGACATTTAGTAATGAATAAAGGGAAAGTCTTTCAGGTGTTTACGTTTTTATTCTAGGAGTTCTAGAATGATTGACTGTTAGTTCTCTTTTCTTTCCCTCACCCCTGGTACCTATTCACCTTCTTTCATAGTTCTTCATGTCTTTTAGTTGGGTGGGGGGAATGACCAAGTTTTTTTTCAGGCATGTTTAATGTTTTCTCTACAAAATACAAACAAGTCCCTCCACCCTTCCTTTTTTTTTCTTTGCATACAAAAATTAATGCAAATTTCGAACAGGTTATAGCTGTGAAAAGAGCCCAGAAAAATGGGTAACACCCCCTACAAAATGGGTGGGGGAGAAATGTTGCTAACAGGTGGCTACACAAAATTAAACTCTATACTTTAAAGAGTGTTTTCTACTATAGCCTCGGGCCAACCAAACTGAAAGAAGCCTGTCATATATATATATTATATATTTTTTTATATATTTTTTTTTGTTGTGTCTGTGTTTGTCTCCCCACCATCATTGTTTGACAACTGATGTTGGTGTGTTTGCATCCCTGTAACTTAGCTGTTCAGCAGAAGAGACTGATGAAATAAGCACTAGGCTTACAGAGAATAAGCGCAGGGGTTGATTTCTTCAACTAAAGGGCAGTGCTCCAGCATGGCCACAATCAAATGACTGAAATAAGCAAAAGAATAAAAGAATACCAGAAGAAGGTTATGTACCACTAAACCAAGAATGTTCTTTGAATATGTACGACGTATTTTAAGGCTAAATAGTAATTCTATTTACGTTTGCATAACTGAGATATTTTGGTTGGATTATATAGTCATTGGTTTTACACATCTTTCTATATTCTATAACTCTCACGATATAGAAACATTTCTCATGGCATCAGCACACAATTTACCGATGCTTACATTTTTTATGTTTTCTGTGAATTTTTCATGGGTCCAGCTAGTTATTGTTATTATCATTATCATATATGGAAGGTGTCCTTGTTTGTCTCCTCTGTGTGTAGCCCCTTGTGGGCAGTAAAGAAATAGGTATTTTGCCCTTGCTACATTCTGAGTTCAAATTTCACCAAGGTTGACTTTGCCTTTCAACTTTTGAGATCAATGAATTAAGTACCAGTGAAACACTGAAGTTGATGTAACTGACTAGTCCGCCCCACCCAAATTTCAGTCCTTGTGCCTTTAGTAGAAAGGATTGTTGTTATTATTATTATTATTATGCTCAGTAGTTTTATTTTTATAATGTGCTTTCACTTCACTACCGAGCGCAGCTCTGTGTGCCTTGGGTATGTGCTGTGGTTTGCTGTGATGCTCTTATGGTTACTGTATTGAAAGTGTTTTGCGTAGGATGTGTGCAGTGCCCAGTAGTGCAATTTTCTGTATGTTATATATATTTGTAAGTCCTGGTGTTTTTGTTATGTATTTGTCTGAATATTTTTTTATTATACCTAAGGCACCTACTATGATAGGAATTGTTTCTGTTTTTAGATTCCACATTCAAGTTTCCTCTATTTCCAGGTCTTTGTATTTTGAAAGTTTTTCCATTTCTTTTAGAGAAACGTTGTCATCTGCTGGTATTGATACATCAATTAGAAAGCATTTTTTTCTTCATGATCTTTGACAACTATATCTGGTCTATTGGCCTTAATTTCTCTATCTGTGTGTATTGGCATATCCTAGAGTATGGTTGCTTTCTCGTTTTCTGTGACCTTTTCTGGCGTGTGTTTATACCATCTTTTTTCTGTTGTTATTCCATAGTGTTGGCATAGCTTCCAGTGTATATAGGTCCCAGCTCTGTCGTGTCTGTGAATATATTCCTTCTTAGCCAGGACAGGGCAGCCAGAGATAATATGATTTATTGTTTCTTGTCCATCTCCACATATTCTACAGTTACTTGTTATGTTTCTTTTCATTATATGTTTTTGGTAATTTCTGGTGGGGAGGCTTTGGTCTTGTGCAGCAATTAAAAATCCTTTAGTCTCTGCTTTGAGTCCTGAGCTTCTCAACCATTGCTGGGATTTTTCTCTGTCTATTTCTTTTGCATTTAGTTTAGCCCAGTATTTACCATGTAGGGGATTTTCTTGCCATCGTTTTATCATGGTCCGTTGCTGTTCTAGTTTTAGTTTGGATTTCATTTGTTTTATAGCTTTTGTTGTTTCTTCTTCTTCTTCTTCTTCTTCTTCGTATTTGTTAGGTAGATTGATTTCTTGTTTGTATTTGTCAGCTTCCTTAAATACTGAAAACACTTTTTTTGTTTTGCTCGTGTTTTGTGGCTATTTGTATTAGTTTTCCTTGCTTCTGGAGTAGGTATTTTTGCAGTCCTATAGTGGTTATTTTATAATAGTTTTCCAGCTGTATAAGACCCCTGCCACCTTCTGTACGTTGTATATATAGCCTTTCTATGTCAGATTTTGGGTGGTGCATCCTATATCCTGTCATTATTTTTCTTGTTTTCCTGTCTATTTTAAATAGTTCGTTTAGTGTCCAGTTAAGGATATTGTAGCTGTAACTTATTACTGGGACAGCTAAAGTGTTGATACCTATTATCTTGTTTTTAGCATTGAGCTCTGTTTTTAGTATTGATCTAACTCATCTATAGTACTCTTTCTTTATTTTTTCTTTCATTTGTGTATGTTGTATCCTATCTAGTTCACTGACTCCTAAATATTTGTATGGTTGGCTTTCGTCTAGTTCTCTTATTTCATTGGCTTTATCTAGTGTTATATTGCTACTTTTAACTAATTTTCCTCTTTTCAGGGTTGCTTTGGCACATTTTTCTAATCCGAATTTCATATCTATTTCCTTGGTAAAGCCGTGTACTGTCTGTAGTAGTGTTTCTAGCTCTTTGTCATTTTTAGCATATAATTTTAGGTCATCCATATATAAAAGGTGGCTGACTGTTTTTCCGTAGCATTTGTAACCGCAACCAGTTCCATTTAGCAATTCAGTTAAAGGTGTGAGTGCCAAGCAGAACAGGAGTGGAGAGAGCGTGTCTCCCTGGAATATTCCTCTTCTAATGGGGATGGCTTTCGTTTTCACAAGTCCCTCTTTTGTTTGGAGCTGTAGCACTGTCTGCCATTTGTTCATAGAGTGCCTTATGTATTTTATAATAATTGGTGCCACCTTGTTTATGGCTAGTGTTTCGAGAATCCACGTGTGGGGAACACTGTTGAAAGCCTTTTGGTAGTCCACCCAGGCCATACTGAGGCCTTTTTTCTTTCTGCAGCTGTCTTCAGTTATGGCTTTATTGATCAATAATTGATCTTTACAGCTGTATGAGCCCTTGCAGCATCCCTTCTGCTCTTCTGGAAACAGGTTGTTATTTTCCAGGTGCTTACTCAATCTCTGTGATATTATTGCAGTAAAGGCTTTGTAGATCGTAGGGAGACAGGTTATAGGTCTGTAGTTTTGTGGTTTCTCTGTTTCCGTGGATTTGGGAATTAAGATGGTTTTCCTTTTCATGAGCCATTCAGGCATTGTCTCTGGCTCTGCTAGTATGTTGTTAAAGTTTTCTGCCAGCTTTTTGTGCACTCCTGGCAGGTGTTTTAACCAGAAGTTGGGGATCTTGTCGTGCCCAGGTGCCTTCCAGTTGCTTAGTCTTTGCAGTGTCTGGGTGACCTCTTCAGTTGTTATAGGAGTCCAGAGTTGCTCAGGTGCTAAGTTCGTTGTTTTAATGGTCCTTTTCTGGGGTTGTTGCTTCACCGACCATATTTGTTTCCAGAATTCTTCCAGTTCTTCTGCTGTTGGTACTGCAGTAATGTCTATTTTATTTTTACCCAGTTCTTGGTAGAGTTTTTTTATTATTATTATTTTATTATTATTATTATTATTATTAAGGTGGCAAGCTGGCAGAATTGTTAGCATCCTGGACGAAATGTCTAGCGGTATTTTGCCCGTCACTACATTGTGAGTTCATATTCTGCCAAGGTTAGCTTTGCCTTTCATCTTTTCAGAATCAATAAAGTAAGTACCAGTTGTATACAGGGGTTGATGCAATCAACTTACCCACTCCCCAGAATTGCTGGCCATATGCCAAAATTTGAAATGATCATTATTATCATTATTATTAAGGCAGTGAGTTGGCAGAATTGTTAGCATGCTGGGAAAGATGCTTAGCAGCATTTCATCCATCTGCACATTCTGAGTTCAATTTCTGCTGACTTTGCTTTCATTCTTATGGGGTCAATGAAATAAGTGCCAGTTGAGTACTAGGGTCAATTTAATCAGCTCATGCCCGTCTCCATAATTTCAAGCCTTGTATGTATAGCAGAAAGGATTATTATTATTATTATTATTATTATGGCCACCATACTGTGAAGTCATGGAAATTTGGTGCTCCATAAGTTGAAAAAATGTTTGTAATCTTTTCGGCCTTCTCAGGCCCTGTCTTTTCATTTCTGTTGTTGCCATTACATTTCTGAGATTGTCTGGACTGCGCAGATAGTATTTTTGTGTAGAAACACCTCCTGTTTTGCAAGGGGTTCACTTCAATAATTTTAAAATTTTAACTGCTTTCAGCAGAAACAAATATTTTGCAATTTTCTGTAATTATTTAAAGATGGCTGATAAAGAAGCCATCATAATCTATACTATATATAAAACAGAGATGTGTGTTTTGTGTGTTCGTGTGTATGAGAGAGAGAGAGAGAGAGAGAGAGAGTAAATACTACATACACACCGCTCTCTCACTCTGTCTCACACACATACACACGCACACACATACACACGCACACACATACACACGCACACACATACACACGCACACACACACCTTGACTCACTCACACTCTGTCTCTTACAAACACACACATACATAAATGTATACAAACATATTTACAAAGACACACGTGTGTATGCGCGCGCGTGCGTGTTTGTAAGAGACAGAGTGTGAGTGAGTCAAGGGCTGTGTTGTCATATGCATATATCCAAAGATGTATGTATATTTATGCATGTATGTATACATGACAACAAACCTCTCTCTCTCACTCACATTCTGTCTCTTACAAACACACACATACATAAATGTATACAAACATATTTACAAAGACACACGTGTGTATGCGTGCGCGCATGCGTGTGTGCGTGGGGGGGGGTCCACAATCGCCATTTATTTCAATTACTCTTCTGAGGATATTCATGTAAATCATTTTTTTCATTTAATCATCATCATCATCATTGTTTAACGTCCGCTTTCCATGCTAGCATGGGTTGGACGATTTGACTGAGGACTGGTGAAACCGGATGGCAACACCAGGCTCCAATTTAATTTGGCAGAGTTTCTACAGCTGGATGCCCTTCCTAACGCCAACCACTCAGAGAGTGTAGTGGGTGCTTTTACGTGTCACCCGCACGAAGGCCAGTCAGGCGGTACTGGCAACGGCCACCCTCGAAATGGTGTCTTTTATGTGCCACCCGCACAAGAGCCAGTCCAGGGGCACTGGCAACGATCCCCATTCTAATTTTCGTAAAAGTTTCCAAGTACCAATGAGGCTTTTTGGCACATCTTCAATTTTCCCCATTCATGAGAGGCTCCCAGCCATCATACATCTGAGAGTCCATCTACAGAATGTCCTCAAATTTCTATACAGCATATTTTGCCTTTTTTTCTTCAAGTATATAAGCAACAATTTCATTCCCGAGCAATGCCGGGTGCCTCTGCTAGTGTTTGATAAAGGAAAGAATTGAGAATATGAATATCGAATGGCCTAAACTTAATGATGTCACCAAGGTGAAAAATGTTTCGTCTCTAAGTAACATCAAAACTTTTGGTGTCTACAATGAGAACAACAACAGCAACAGCAACAGCAGTGACAGCAACAACAATATGAAAGAAATGAAACATGAAAATGCAAATATCACCTCTGCATCTTTTGTGTCAGCAGTGGGAAATATGGAAAGTTTCCACATAGATGAAGAAGAATTAAAATTGGCAAGAAAAACTGTAAAAGAGATGGGAGAAGTGTAGCTCTAAACATTTCATCCAGCATGATATAAAATATCGCAAGATACACAGTGGGTGGAAAATGCACATGAGAGCGAAGTCCAAAAATGCCTAGGGTGCGTGTAGGAATAAAAGACCCACATCACCCAAGGAAAGAAGTTTGAAACCATTCAGGTGAGATTTGGGATGGAAGATGAAGCTAGATGTAATTCCACAACCACTTTGAGGAATGACAACTTTTTCTTAATCCCCAACTATCATGGGCAACACCTTGTCAAGGTTAGGGTGCTGAATGTTCCACCAGAAAAATCCATTACCTGTTTAATGGAAGCCGTCTTGGCAGGTTTAGAAGAAAATGAAGCCACAATATTGGAAGTCAAGAAACTACCTATGCAAAACTGGTTAGGTATAGGTATGGAACTGACCTTACAATGCAAACAGGACCATATCGACCAGCTGCCTGATCTAATCAATCTCCTGGATGGTACTCACCTGTCAGTGTTCATGAGAGTAGAAAGCTAAGATGCCATACATGTGGATCTGTAAATCATTAAAGGCTTTCTACCCTGAAACAAGGAAAAATAAAGTCCCACTTCTGCCAACATTACAAACACCACAAGTGCTCAAGACTCCTACTCCTGCTCCCACACCCATGTTCACGCTCATTCCCAAACCAAGACAAAGAAGGAGTCTAACCTCAGTTGCCACAGAAAAGCAAGTGTCTCTTGAATGTTCTTCCTCCCAAACCAACATCAACTGCAATGACATGGAGAAAGAAGAGCTGAACAATCAATGAATCACGGTGACAAAAGGGGGAGGCAAAAGAGGAGGAAAGTACATAGCCCTACTCCAAGAAATCAACAAAAACTTATTCTGAAACCACAACTGCAACACAATTCACAACCACTCCAACAAAAACAACAAGAACAAGATCAGCAACTTCAAAATCAGCAACATCATCAACAACAGCATGAAATCACAGAAACAACCAATTACAGAACTTCAAAAATATTCATCAGACTGTAGACCAAATGTATCCATCAATTTCATTATTGTGAACAAGTGTAACAGTAAATTGATAGATTTTGTAAGTTAAAACAAAAATAAAATAAAGACAGAGGAAAAGGAATTTGAGGATTTCATCCTCAAAACTCCCAAGGACAGATTTTTAATTAAAACATTGGCAGACATTTATAAAACTGTAATAGAAAATTTCCCAGGTAGTGTGGGGATTTTAAAAAAATCTGTTGATAAAAGTCTGTTGGAAGGACTTTTTAAAAATTTTTCACCAGTAGAGAGGCCCAGAACTTCCAGGCTTCTTGAAAATCAAAGTGAGTAACCTCCTCATTTTCTTTCTCTGACTAGCATGGCTGTGCTGAGAATGAAGTGTGTAAATGTGCATGGCCTGGGATCAGCTTGGAACAAAGTCACTTGCTCAACATTCTCAGGTCAGTTGATTTGGATGTGGCTGCCATTAGTGAAACAAAGCTCTCCAGAAAACATACTCTAGCATCCATTTTCAAGGACTACTAGGTATTCTCATCTTGTGGTCTATCAGGAGCAGGTGGTGGTGTAGCAGTGCTTCTCCAGAAATCCTTAGATCTCCAAGTATGGGCTATCTTCCTGGACCCAAATGGTAGAGTAGTGGTCCTGGACATGAATGGCAGCGAAGGTGGCACCTTTAGACTGGTGGCAGTTTATGCCCCAACAGGGGCTGGAAGGCCAGATTTCTTCAGGTGTCTAGAAACATTCTTGGGAATGGGTGACTGGAACAGTATTTTGGATGCACAGAAGGATGGTGTGGATGTAGTACATAGTAGGAATGTGTGTAAAAGCCTCGAAAATCTGCTCAGAACTTTCCAACTTTCTGACAGGTACCGACTGGATTTCCCTGGTGTTCCAGTGTGAACCTGGAGCAACCACAGTGAGTCATCCAGATCATATTTAGATAGAGTATTTGTTAGGTCAAAGGATAGGGATAGCATAGGTTGTCCACAATTTAAATTGGTTAGCTACACAGATCACAAATTTGTGATATGCTCAGTTGATTTGGATAGGAACTGGTTATTGGAAGTTGAATTCATCCTTACCAGCTCACAGAGACTATAGGGACGGGATTAGTGAACTAGTTACGCGGCAGTTGACAGGGGCTATCATCAACAACCAGTGGTGGATCGCTTTGAAGAGAGCGATTAGAGCAGAATTGATAGTGTTTAACAAAGATTTAACAATAGAAAGAAATAGATTAGAGGGAGAACTAGTTAATAAACTAGAAGAGGCTATTAGTAAAGGCATCATGACTGACGTGTTAGCAGCGAGAATGGCCCTTGACCATTTCTTTTAGGCAAAACACAAAGGGTGTGTTGTCAGAGCTAAGTCCCATGCACTAAAACACAAAGGAACTAAAGCCATCCGATGGGGCTGAATGGTAGAGACGAGATATGAAAACAAAACCATGATCAAGTCTTTGACAGATTGGGACGGATGCATGCTACTCAGTTCTGAGCAGATGTGTGCAGCTTTCCAGCAGCACTTTGCACTGCTGTTTAGAGAGAATACCAGTACTTTATATGTAGAAAAGTTCTTATTTTTTTTATGCTTATTCATTGCACTTATCAGTCTCCATTTGCTTGCGTATTTTCATATTCCCACTCTTGTTATTGTATTGCCATTTTCTGTTTGTCAAATCCCATACTTCCTCAGTGAACTGGGATGGCAAGTGTATTTACACCTATTAATTTTTTTTTTAGCATCAGACTCTTCTGTAGTAGATGAATGGACAACTTGTAGTAGTTTCTTTTATATACTAAGCACTATCTCTTGTAAATATTTTTAAATCATTCTTATAGAGGAGATTGTTTAAAGTTTGTCCATAACATCTATAACTATTGGTGCTTTATTCAACAGATTTGTAAATGGAGGCAGAGCTTGGCAAAAGAGTAGAGAGGATGATGAAATTTCTTGAAAGACTCCTTATTTTAGGGATATAAGGCTGGTTTTGATTATCTGCTCTTTGTTTTATAGCGATATGGTTGTTTTACAATTGAAGTGGCATGGTTGATATATTTTGTTAGCAATGGTTTATTTATGTACAATGTTGGGATTTTGCTTTGTGTTTATACAAGCTGACTTCAAGTCTCACCCAGAGACCTCAAAAGACATTAAGTTAGAAGCTCAAGTTGGTATTATGAATAGGGTGGTTAATAACTGCCATGTTTTTAGATTTGTACAAAGTATTATTTTAGGCTTGAAATCGGAGAAGAGTTTATCATAAATTCATCATCATCATCATCATCATCATCATCATCATCCTTTAGTGCCTGTTTCCCATACTGGAATAAGTAAGATGGTTTGACTGAGACTAGTAAGCCGGAGAGCTGTACCAGATTCCAATTTGATTTGGCTTGGTTTCTATTGCTGGATGCTCTTCTTAATGCCAACCAATCCATGAGTGTAGTGGGTGCCTTTTACATGTCACTACCACTGGCCATGATTACAATTTCACGTAGCTTGACATGTCTTTTCAAGCACACCAAATTGCCAAAGGTCTCAATCACTTGTCATCACTTCCATGAGACTCAATATCCAAAGATCAAGCTTCACCCACTCATCCTGTGTCATTTTCACAGGTTCTCTCCACACTTGGAGTTCAGCACTTATTTACACAGCTGTCCTCATCCATTTGCATCACATGACCATACCAACACAGCCTTCTCTCTTGCACGCCACATCTGATGCCTCTTATATCCAATTTTTCTCTCAAGATGCTTACACTGTGTCTTACATACACACTGACATTGTACATCCAGCGAAGCATACTAGCTTCATTTCTTTCAAGACTTTGCATGTCCTCTGCAGCTACAGCCCATGTTTCACTGTCATGTAGCATGACTGTTTGCACACAGGAATTATACAATATACCTTTCATTCTGAGGGAGAGGCCCTGTGTTACTAACTGTTGTGGCGAGAGTCATTGACACCCCTGGGGAATTGGAAGAATGGATTAACTGAATTCTCATAAAGAGTAGAGGTCAGTAGTAGTCGCGAAGAGAGGGCATTTTGAAGCCCTGTAAAGTACATTGTGTGAACACATTGATTTTATCTCCGCTGCATAATCTATATATCCAACATATGCCAAGGATTTAAAAGTGGTGACAAGATATTCAAAGCTTGCATCGGACGTTAAAATTTTTTGGGGGTACGAAACCAAAGAAAAAAATCATTAACATGGAAGACTTGGTGGCTTGCGTGGTGCAGTTGCAACAGCCATTACAACTACAACAGCAACAACAACAATACCAGTAGTTACTGGAAGTAATGTTGAAGGAGTCTGAAAATACTTCAGGTTCATTCTTGTCAGACAGCATAGCAAATTCAACTGCAGAATTTATTTATAACCCAGAAGAAGATACTACTTTTTCTGCATATTTTAAAAGATACGAAGAAATCTTCGAAGAAGAATGTAAAAGTTGGAATGACAAGAAGAACCATAATTACTTTTAAGAAAGTTATGCCCTGGCAAACATGAAAAATACTATAACTATATTCTGCCGAAGAAACCAGGTGAGATTTGTTTTGATGCAACAGTTAATTTGTTATTGAGAATTTTCAGTGAAAGAAGTTCCCTGTTTAATACTCATTGGCAGTGTTCAAATTTAGTTTAAAAAAATGATGGAGATTTCATCACCTATGTAAGGGTTGTTAAGTGAGAGTGTGAAAAATTCAAATGAAATGAATTAACCCTGGATTTGTTCAAATGTCTAATTTTTGTTCAAGGGTTAACAGCAAGAAAAGATACTGATATATGTTCCTGTGTATTAACAAAATTAGAACAGAACCAAAAATTAACTCTATAGGTAGTGGTTGAAGAATACCAGAGGATTATAAATTTAAGACATGACGTGAAGAAAATTGAAGAAAAAGATTGCTCTCAGATACATGCATGTCTCCCTGAAACAGATAAGAAAAAGGAAAAGCAAATGTCAAGACCAAATCCATGTTATGGGTGTGAAGGTTTATATTTTAGAAGTAATTGCCTTTCAAAAATCGAAAATCTTTTGAGTGTGGAAAAATCGGACATAAAAGCTAACATTGTATAAGTGAAACAAAAAAAAGGGTCATGCAAAAAAAATTCTAGGAAGAATGTATTGTTAACCAAATTTCTAAGCAAGGCTCAGAAAAGAAAATTTGTGTCCAGAAAAAATGAATAATGTGAATATCAAGTTACAATTGGATACAGCTAGTGATATCACAATAATTAATATAGATACATGGAGAAAAAAAGGAAAACTTTGAAAATTGTGCGAGGTGCTTCAGGAAAAAAATTGCATTTTATGGGTGAAATTATAAGTGATGTTACATTTTGTAGAAAAACCTTGAAAGCCAAAGATTTTGTATTGAAAAATATGACAGATTTATTTGGAACAGACCAAATGGAACTATTTAACTTATGGGACCTTCCTATAAATATTTTTTGTAAGAATGTGCATGGTTCTTCTTCTGACAGAGGATTTAAAAAAAGAATTAAAACAAATTTTTCCTGAAGTTTTTTCTGAGGAATTTGGTCTTTGCACCAAAACAGAAATGAAGTTTCAAGTGAAAGAAAATACTATACTGGTATTTAAACCAAACTGAATGGTACCTTTTGCAGCAATGAAACAAGTCAACAAAGAATTGGATAGACTTGAAAAGCTTGGCATTCTTGAAAAAATTAATTACACAAAATGGGTGTCCCCATCAGTTTATATCAAGAAAAGAAATAATAAAATCCGAGTATGCACTGAGTTTTCAACGGGATAAAATGAATGTTTGATGCCATATAATTACCTGTTACCAAATCTGGAGGAAATTTTAGCAAAGTTGAATGGAGGAAAATTTTTTTTCAAAGTTGGACCTATCTGAAGCATATTTGCAGGTGAAAGTCAATGAGGAATGTTCGAAATTATTGACAATAAATACCCGTAAAGGGTTGTATAAATTTAATTGACTCCCCTTTGGTATAAAAGTAGCGCCTGATATTTTCCTAAAAGTTATGGACATTATGCTCGCAAGTTCAGATTTCACTGTAACTTACTTTGATGACATACTCATAAAAAGTGAATCTTCAGGGTCAGCCTGCTGAGCATGTTAAAAAGGTCTTCAAAAGAATAAAAGATTATGGGTTTAAGCTCGGTGAGAAAAAGTATGAATTTTTTATGCCAAGAATAAAATATCTAGGGCAGATTATTGATGAAAATGGACACAGACCAGACCCATCTAGGGCAAGTGCAATAAAAAACATGTCTTCCCCAACGAACATTATGATGTTGCAAGCATTTTGGGGGCTTGCAAATTACTACCAGGTATACACACCGAATATGCACGATTTAAGAGCACCCCTGAATAACTTCTGAAAAAAATTAAAAACATCCTAACATCAGAATTGTCGTTACACATTTTGACCCAAATAGTAGTAGCAGCAGATACTAGTGAAAGTGGTATTGGAGCTGTGATTTTACACAAGTATGAAGATGGTAGCTCATGCTTTGCATTCTTTATTGTCAACTGAGAAAAGCTACAGCCAAATAAAAAAGAGGCATTAGCCATCATATTTGTGGTAAAAAAATTCCATAAATTTATACATGGAAAAAAGTTCCATCTGCAGAAAGACCACCACTCATTATAGTCGAAGGTTCTGTCTGCAGATAGACCACTACCCATTATAGTCAATCTATGGATCTAAAAAAGGGTATCCCTATTCATACTGCTAACAGATTGCAGTGTTGGGGAACAATCCTGCTGAATTACAACTTCAAGATGGAGTATTTGCCATCGAAAAAAATGGGAGAAGCAGATGGTTTGTCAAGATTAAAACCAAAATACAGTGAATCACTGGAAAACACATTAAAAGCTGAAAATAAAATACAAAATATATTATGCAATGTTGTGTGTGAATTGCCTGTAACATTGATGGAAGTGAAAATTAAGGCAGAAACGGACGAGTTTATCATAAAGATGAAAAAAATTGTGAGATCAGAAAGAACAAATAAAATTATATGTGTGGCTGGACATAACACAGTTTCGAATTTGTGTTCAATATATGTATTCACAGAGGGTCATAATGCCTATCTCACTACAAGGTCAAATATTAAAGGAATTCCACTCTGGACATCCAGGAATTTCTAGAATGAAGTCGTTTATGAGTAGTTATGTTTACTGGACAAAAATGGATCTTGATATCGAGAAGTTGGTAAAATCTTGCAGAGGGTATGCCCTTGCACCAAAATCACCACCTATAAAATTTCAACCTTGGGCCAAGACTGATATTCCATAGTCCAGACTACATATAGACTTTGTAGGACTGTTAAACCGATCATATTATCTAATTGTGGTAGATAGCTTTACTAAATGGCCAGATATGTGTAAATGCAGAAAACCAGCATCCATAGTAATAGTTGAATTTCTACACAAACTTTTTGCTAGGTATAGTGTCCCAGATATCACAGTCTCCAATAATGGTACACAATTCACGGCAAATGAATTTAAGAATTTTTGCAAGATGTACTCGATTGAACATATAACTACTCCTCCGTATCACCCAAGATCTAGCGGGCAAGCGGAAAGATTCATGGATACATTTAAAAGAGTATTAAAGCAATCAAAAAACATGCTAGTTGATGATGCAACATTGACAATTCCTGAGGGTTTACAGGATAACACCAAACTGAAATGCTTTTACAGGCAAGTCACCTGCAGAACTAATGTTTGCTCAAAAAATAAAGTCGAATTTTGACAAGCTGCTACCAGTAAGAAATGCAAATAAGGAAAACACTAAAAATATGACAAAGTTTTTTAACATTTGTGACAAGGTGTTTTTCAAAATATATAAAAATGGAAGACAAGGTTGGGAAGATGGAGTAGTAACAAAAAGAATAGGCAAAATGACATATATGATGAGAGGCGAAAAATGGGAACACAAAAGGCATTTAAACCAACTAAAAGATAGATATATGGAAAAAAGAAAAGAGATATCCATGGCACCTTTGATGTTCTAACACCATAAGAAATTGAACCTAGTTGTAGTATTCACAAGATAGAGGAAACAAACAGAATGGTTGGAAGTAGTGCCTAAACGGAAGAAATATTAAACTTCCCTCGGAGGAAATTCTTAAAAAGAGAGATGCGATGAAAGAAAAATAAATAAATACAAATAATAATATTAACTTCCAACAGAAATCAATCTCAAACGAGGAAATGTGGCGAGAGTCATTGACAGCCCTGGGGGATTGGAAGAATGGACTAGCTAAACTCTTATAAAAGAGTAGAAGTTGGTAGTAATCGCAAAGAGAGAGCATTTTGGAGTCTCACAAAGTACGTTGTGTGAACACATTGATTTTACCTCCCCATTGTTAAATTATACATTTGGCAATGAGTTTTTCAAGGATACAAAACCAACAAAAGTGTTAGCTCTTTAAACTTTGCCCAGCCTATTCTTATTTTAACAGATACACTCTTGGAGCATCCACCTCCACTGCTGACTTGGTCATCCAGATAGCAGAAGCTACCTACTACTTCTAAGCATTTGAAAAAGATTATTTTCTATATATTTCTAGTGTTTATTGTACCTATACATCTACCACACACAAAATCTACTTTCTCTGATATTGTCATATCTCTTATGTGTCCATAGCTTGCCCTGCTTGATATGTAGAAAAGGTGTAGGTATAATAATAATAATAATAATAATAATAATAATAATAATAATGATAATGATAATAATGGAAAAGAAAGATCCAAACTGAAGGAAGAGAATATGAATGTAGTTGGAAAAAGTGTGGAAAGAACTGAGGCAATTGAATGCAATAATGAGAAGAGAGTTCAAGAATGAGGTAGTAATCAGAAAAGATGAGGGAAAGCAAATAGTACAAGAAGAATTGTCTCAAAGAGTGACAGCATTAAAGGCCAAATTGAAAAGGTATGACGCCAGGTGCAAAGGTTTTGAATAGAATAGACTGTTTTAATGAAATAGAAGGCATCCTTTTGAGGAAATAGAGGGTGAACAGCATCAGGAATTGTTTGCTGATGCAGAAGAAAGTAAAGTATTTTTGGTGAGAACTTTGGAATAGGCCAGTGATACATAAAGAAAGTGCAGAGTGACTAACACAGGTGGAGAGACAACTTGAAACTGTGCCAAGACAAAAGGATGTCAGAATTGATCTATATTTGGTGAGACTGAAGTTAAAAAAAATAGCATATTGGAAAGAACCTGGCCTGGATGGAGTACTAGGCTATTATTGGTTGAAGAATTTTACACAGCTGCATGAAAGGAGCACTGCACAACTGGATGAATGCCTGCACATCTCTACCTGGATGACAAATGGACGAACATTGTTATGTCTCAAGGACCTGTTGAAAGGTAACTTGGCATCAAATTTTCGACCTAAACCTGTTTACCACTTATGTGGATGTTTATGACCAATGTCTTGGTGGAAAAGTTATATAATCATCTGGAAAGTAACAATCTACTTCCAGAAGAAAAGAAAGGATGCAAGAAAGAAAGTAGAGCAACAAAGGACCACTTATTAGTTGATAAAATGATAATTAGAAATTGTAGACAATGGTACAAAAAAGCATATGACATGGCACTGCACACTTGGATAAGTAAAACAATGAACATGTTTGGAGTGGCAGAAAATATGAAGAAAATGGTTAATGAAAGTATGAAACATTGGAATACTGAATTGATAGGAGGAAAAAATGAACATCAGACATGGTATATTTTAAGGTGATAGCTTATCTCTATTACTATTTGTATTGGCCATGATACCGCTCACAGATAAATCATCTCCTTTTTGTGGGTGATATAAAGCTTTATGAGAAGCAGCTTGAAAGTCTTGTACATACTGTCTGCATTTTCTCAAATGATGCAGGTATAGAATTTGGAATTGAAAAGTGCGCTATTTTGAAAATGAAACAAAGCAGATTTGAAGGAAGCCAGGTAACTGAAATACTAACTGGGCAGACAATGAAAATGGTTGAGAAAAGACAATGGTATAACTATTTGGGGATACTGGAGGTGGATGAAATAAAACAGTATGGAGTATATAAGGAGAGTGAAGAAAATATTACAGTTAAAATTAAATTTAAAAAATGTTATTGAAGCAATAAGTGCAAATGCAGTACTGGTAATGAAATATGGAATTGGATTTGTAGATTGGAACAAAAATGATATACAGAAACTTGACAGAAAAACTAGAAAGCTGTTAACAATGTATGGAGTCCACCACCTGAAGAGAGACCAGGATGGAAGAGGCTTAATTGCTGTGGAAGAGTGTGTACAGATGGAAAGAAAAAGTCTATTAGAATATTTACAGAACAACACAGAGAAATTACTAAAGACAGTCAATATGGAACAGGTGATCAAATGTGGAATAGGAAAAAAGAATGAAATTCAAAGAGAGCATATTAAACAGATTGCTTGATAAGTTTTAGAAAGTTACTGATGATGTATGTGGAACATGCTTATCAACTAACAATAGAAGACTGAATTCTATATTTATGAATGAGAATGCTTGTTCCCTACAAACTATGCAACAGTGTGCTTCACGACAGTTATGATACACATTTGGGTATTCAACAAATGCTCAATAAAATCTCTCTTGGGTTCTGGTGGCCAAACATGTCTCAAGATATGACTATCTTCATTTCCAACTGCACTGCTTGTCAGCAGAATCAAATTACGAAAGACAGTGTACATAGAACAAGGGCAGTCCTTGGGAACATATTCATATTGGTTGGGCTTTCATGAACCGTTTTGGCAATTTAATCATTGTTGTCGATTTGTATTCCAATTACATCAGTGCCATTCTTTGCATCTCAAGCAAAAAGGAAAATGTACAAAAGTGCTTGATGTGTCACTTCACTCTGTTTGGACTGCCAAAAGTTACTGTATCAGGCAATGCACCTTTCTATGCCAGATGTATGATGGGACTTGCTTTTTTCACGCATTTGTTGCAGTACCAGATATTAGTAAATGGTATGAATCATGGATTGCAGCTGGTACATAATGATGTTCTGAATAATCTTTCCCCAGGAGAAGCAGCTTTCCTACCTGATGAAGATTGATGATTGAGTAGAATTTGCTGTAAATAGGGATACCAATTGTCAATGACAGGATTCCATGCAGATGAGGCATGTTTGATGGTTTGGACAGCTTGTTAAGCTTGTCCATTTGACTGTGAATGATAAATAGGTGTATATATGCTCTTTATGCCAAGGGTCGATGACCAACCTTTCAATGCTGTAAATTCAGATGCGTTGTCTGTCAAGTTTTGTAATTTGCTTATTTTATAAGTGCAGGTATAGGAGCAAGGATCAAATAGCTGTAGCCTGCGATTTTCTATCTTGCCATAGTGGAAGCACTTCCAACAACAGAATGTATGAGAAGCGGTAACATCAACCGTGATCTTGCAGGGATGAAATCAATTGTGTCCCCTTTTATTGTAATTGTAATATATCATCATCATCATCATCATCGTTTAACATCTGCTTTCCATGCTAGCATGGGTTGAACGATTTGACTGAGGACTGGTGAATCAGATGGCTATGCCAGGTTCCAATCTGATTTGGCAGAGTTTCTACAGTTGGATGCCCTTCCTAATGCCAACCACTCCGAGAGTGTAGTGGGTGCTTTTACGTGCCACCGGCACGAAGGCCAGTCAGGAGGTACTGGCAACGGCCATGCTTGAAAAGGTGTATTTTACGTGCCACCTGCACAGGAGCCAGTCCAGCGGTACTGGCAACGAACTCGCTCGGATGTCTTTTCACGTCCCACCAGCACAAGTGCCAGGAGGATGACATTGGTAACGATCACGCTCAAATGGTGCTATTTACGTGCCCCCGGCACGGAAGCCAGACAGCTGGTGCACTGGCAACGATCATGCTCGGACGGTGCTCTTAGTGATCTACTAGTACAGGTGCCATCACGATTTCGCTTTCGCATGCCCCAACAGGTCTTCGCAAGCCGAGTTTAGTGTTGAATGAAGAGACGTTGACATGGGTGCCAGTCTACAAATTTAGTTCGATTTCGATTTCACTTGCCTCAACAGGTCTTCGCAAGCAGAGTTTAGTGTCCAAAGAAGGAATGTTATGCTTAAGTGGGCTGGCTACATCCCAGGCAGAGGCCTTGGATTTTGGTCTCACTTGGCTTGCCGGGTCTTTTCACGCAAAGCATATTTCCAAAGGTCTCGGTCAGAAGTCATTGCCTCGGTGAGGCTTAATGTTCAGACGTCGTGCTTCGCCACCTCATCCCAGGTCTTCCTGGGCCTGCCTCTTCCATGGGTTCCCTCAACCGCTAGGGTGTGGCACTTTTTCACACAGCCATCCTCATCCATTCTCGCCACATGTCCATACCAGCGCAATCATCTCTCTTGTACACCACAACTGATGCTTCTTAGGTTCAACTTTTCTCTCAAGGTACTTACACTCTGTCGAGTATGCACACTGGCATTACACATCCATCGGAGCATACTGGCATCATTCCTTGTGAGCTTACGCATGTCCTCAGCAGTCACGGCCCATGTTTCACTGCCATGTAGCATGGCTGTTCGTACACATGCGTCATGCAGTCTGCCTTTTACTCTGAGTGAGAGGCCCCTTGTCACCAGCAGAGGTAAGAGCTCTCTGAACTTTGCCCAGGCTATTCTTATTCTAGCAGATACAGTTTCAGTGCACTCTCCCCCACTACTAATTTGGTCACCCATGATAGCGGAAGCTATCAACTACGTCCAGGTTTTCTCCCTGGAATGTGACAGAAGTTGTTTTCTGCACATTTTCAGTGTTTATTGCTCCTGAACAACTGCCACATACAAAAACTAACTTCATAGTTAACTTGCCTTTGATATTGCTGCACCTCTTATGTGTCCATAGCTTGCACTGAGTACATCTTATAGAGTTTCTACCTATGCCTTTTCTACAGATCAAGCAGGGCCATCTACCTGAAGGGGATTGTGTTTTATCTACCTCCCTACTTATTAGGACTTTGGTTTTAGCTAGGTTGACTCTAAGGCCCTTCGATTCTAGTCCTTGCTTCTACACCTGAAACTTCTCTTCTAGTTCTGATAGTGACTCAGCAATTAGTGCAAAGTCATCAGCATAGAGGAGCTCCAGGGGCATCCTGTCTTAAATTCCTCCGTTATCGCCTGGAGGATTATGATAAATAGGAGGGAGCTGAGGACAGAACCTTGATGGACCCCTACCTCTACCCGGAATTCTTCACTGTACTCGCTGCCAACCCTCACCTTACTGACAGCGTCTCTGTACATGGCTTGCACAGCTCTCACTAACCATTCTTCCATCCCTAGTTTCCTCATTGACCACCAGATAAGGGATCGGGGGACCCTGTCAAAGGCTTTCTCCATGTCAACAAAAGCCAGGTACAGAGGTTTATCCTTGGCTAGGTATTTCTCCTGAAGCTGTCTTACCAGAAATATAGCGTCAGTGGTGCTTTTCCCTGGCATGAACCCAAACTGCATCTTATCTAAACTGACTCGCTCCCTAATTAGTTGGGCTATGGCCCTCTCCGTGACTTTCATAACCTGATCTAACAACTTAATACCTCTGTAATTATTTGTATCTAAAGCGTCCCCTTTACCTTTGTAACAGTTGACTATGGTGCTGCTACACCAGTCATTGGGTATGACTCCTTCATGTATCACCTGGTTAATAATACGGGTGACTAGGCTATAGCCAACACTACCAGATATTTTGAGCATCTCTGCAGTGATTCCTGATGGGTCGGGGGCTTTCCCTGTCTTCATACTCTTAATTGCTTTATCTACGATGGTACTGTCAATTCGGATAGCTGGTCCCTCTGTTGGGTCAGCTATCTGAATAATAATCTTTTAAAAAATGTCAAGCTTATAAACACCAAGGATATGAAATTTTGAAAAATTTCCTTTAGGCATGTATTTACTCTTTATTCAAATTAATGACTTCTTTGAGTTTGGTTTTTATGAGAAAGCATTTTGATATTAGGTCCTAACATAATGGTTCTTAGTATCAATTGGTCCTCTAAATGCTCATCTGTCAGCTGTGTTCTCAGTGAATTCTTGATTTGCGTCAAGTACGAGAATGTGGATTCACAACAGTATGTTGTAGAAAAGCAGGAAATCAGTTGGCATGCATGTTCACGAAGACAAGGATATTCTATCGTCTTTTTCCAAATTCCAATGGGATCATCCCCGTTGTCAAACTGGGATTTCAGGATATTATCTTCAGACATTTCAATAAGCTCCATTTGTAACTCTTTAGGAGCCTTTGGTACATCAACTAAGTGAGACTGAAAAGCAAGTTTCAGAGTGATGCTATGCTTTTCAAAATCACTGAATCTTTTATTGTATTCTTCTACTAATGAGTCTAAAACTGACTTGTATTCTTCAAAAGATCCAAAGATATCTTCATTTTCACTCATTACCTTCATAAACTGGGGAAAGTATTCCTCTGAAAGTTTTGATTTAGCCAAAAGAGACTTAAAAAACAACTTTTTTCTAAATGCCTGAATTTTTTGCCACATATCATAAATAGATTTATTTCTGCCTTGCAACAAAATGTTTAACTCATTTTGTTTTGATATAACATCACATGAAAATGCAACATTTCTGTAAAAGTTTGGATTTGATAAATCACAATGTTTGTTGTTTCCTTTGAATAAGTCAATTATTTGCTTTTGTAAAGATACAATTTTGACCAATACTTTCGCTTGTGACAGCTAGTGATAAGGCAAATCTGCACTAATTACTTCATCATCCATCATCAGACAATGCTTTGTGGCATTTGCTTGAATATAGTTTTCAATACTTATAACCTTATGCAAAGTGTCATTTAAAATGGCAGATTTTGCACAGAGATTTTGCTAATGTAAAATACAATGAAAAGAAATCAGTTCACTTGGATCTTTGGTTTCTCTTTTAAGATGTGCAATAAATCCTTCATAGCTTTTAAGATGTGCAATAAATCCTTCATAGCCATCATAGCTGGAGCACCATCTGTGCACACACTTACCAAATTACTAATATTTAGTCCTACTTTGTGGCATTGCTCTTTGAAGTTGTTAAAAATATCTATCCCCCGCGTCATTCCTTTAAGGGTGCCTAAAGCAAGCAATTCTTCATATAATTGAAAATCATCAGTTGTAGCACGAATAAAATACAATACCTGTGCTGAATCAATGGAATCTGTCGATTCAGCCAAAGCTACTGAATAATATACAGTTTCTTTTTGGATTATATTTTTCAGCTGCTCTGTTACAGCACATGCCAATTCATGCTGTCCATCTGTATTAGTTTTTCTTGAAAGAGGCACCTCCTTATATTTGTTAACTTTATCTGGATCTATACATCTTACCATTTCTAAAATACATTGCTTTATGAGTTCTGAATCGATGAATGGTTTACCTTTTTTACCAAGCAAATATGCAACTTTATAGCTGGCTTCTGTCACACCATTCCCTTAGGAAAAATTGTCTTTGCTTTTGTTTTCCATCTTTCAGTTTCTGCGGTGCTATCTTTCAAGACTCACCCTTTAATCTGGCATATTTACTGTCTTTATGAAGAGCATAATGCTGCTGTGCATAGAATTTCTTAACCGTTACAATTATGGTATCACAAAACAAACAAGACATTTTACCTATTCACTAAAAAATATTGTAATTCCCATTCTTCATTGAAGATCCTATTTTCTTCTTTCAAAGTTTGTTTCAATTTCTTTAACATACTTATGGGTTGAAAATTGATTTTATTCTGATATACCAATAAAAAATAAAAGGATGATAATGAACTAGTAAGGCTGGTCGCACACTGACCCAGAAAAAAATGACCTCAGACAAGATACGATAAACCTGCATCCAAAACCATATTCTTGATCTTGAATTTGGCAATTGTCACTACCATTCATGAATAAATATCATCTAGATTCATAATATTCTTTTCTGTAATTAATACTATTATTTATCATTATCCAATTAATATAGAAATAACGTTAAATATTGATGATTTTCAATCAAAACAATGACAATTACTAAAGTCGTGACCAAGATTCCAAGAACATGGTTTCGGATGCTGATCTAAGACCGTTTTATCTAGAACAGTGTGCAGTAGGCCTAACAGAGTAGCAATGAATTCGATCATTGTTACTAATTAAGTCTCAGTGATGAAAAGGAAGTCTGCAAAACAACGCATGTACTGGTGAATTTACGCTTTCAAATGAAGCTATAACCAACTCAGACTTACAATCTCACAAGTCACTATGAACTTAGTCACGACTACAGTTAACTGAGTAGTACGTAGTGCAGACCACAGTGAGGAGGTAGATGAGACAAGAACTCTGCATGTATCATGTGTGAAGTCACTCACTCTCACTAGGCTGGCGTGACTGACAAGGAAATGTTGCCTTTATAGCCATGTTGCTTTAAGTTTATATTCATTAGGTTCATAGAAAAATGCTTCCAATTTCTGAGAGTGACATCACTGAACACAGTTATTTTTCCTCTCATCTATGTGTGTGTGTTGTAAATTTATATATAAAAACTATAGACAATAAAAATGAAGGTCTTAAAAAATATATATTAACATTTACATCAAAGGCTACAGAAGACTGCACTTGTTGACCTAGAAGGCCACATGCAACCTTAAGGCTGCAGGTTCCCCATCCCTGGCTTAGGAGGTACAATTAAACAGATGGCAGCTCAGGCAATTTTACAATGCCTTTTCAATGAACAAATCATGACTCCAAGACAACTTTATGATTATGGTCAGCAAAACGTACCTGAAATTAATTTTATCTCCTCAAATTATGAAATGCAGAATGAGGAAAATCTATTGAGAGAGAGAGATTTAGAAATACAAGGACAATTCCAGGGTCAAAGTTGCATTGCTTTATCTCAAACTCCCCTTCAGAAATTAAGGTAAAAATAATATCTATAATAGATAATTATACTAAAATTCAATTTGAGAATATAAACGGGTTTGTAGCTGCAATTTATGATAGTGACTGGTTCTAGCAACATACCCAGAAACTATACAAGTAAAACTCACCTTTCTTGAACCTATAGGACCCTCATCATTTCAGTATCCTAGAAAGTCAGATGTTTTAACAGTGGGTTATTTGGACACTCTTTGTAAATTTGACCCCAGAACTACTACAGGAAGAACATATACTTTGACAGAAAAAGAAATGAAAACTGCATCGCAATTATTAATTTCAAGAAAATTGTCTCATTAACTTTTGAAGATTTCAGAATTCCATCTAACAAGTATCTAATCATTTAAAGCAAGGCAAAGGTGGGAGGTTGGGACATGTAGCTTCATCTGCTAAGCTATCAGGAGTGTCCCCTTAGGCGATGGGGATGCCGACAATTTATTTGATGATTCTAAGTGTTGGCAGTAACATTGCCACCATTGACGATAGCAGAGCTGAAAAGTAGTTACAATTAAAGTAGACATTATTATTGTAATAATGAAAATGCTTATTTTGATTATCAGCACTTTGTTTTCTCCTTCAAGCTCAAATTGATTTTTGATAATTTTGATGTTGACAACAGGGGTGGTTTAGATTTTTTAATTGAGAGCAGAAATCCTTTTGATTGATGGTACTCTCACAGACTTAACATTTTGCCTTTCCCCCCTCTATCACCACATGTATGGACTCCACGAGCACCGTGTAGCTGTTGTCAGGGATCTTGTGGAAATTTTCTACTGTGACCAGTATTTCCACTTTTACCCTGACCACTGACCAGTTTTGTTACAGGGTCAATTTTATGGTGAGTATATCACCACATGCATTCCATATCATCTTGAGATGCAGGATATTAAGTTTAGGTGACACATTTGTAAATGTAACTTTATTCATTCATCTCCCCAGATAGGATGGAATGAAGATATTTTTTCCTGACAAGCAATTGTATATAGCCATCATTGTTGAATTTTCTTTACTATGGCATTTTGCTATTAGAGACCCCAGATATTTGCCCCTTCTTAAATGCCAATTCAAACCCCCATACACCTACCAAACCTTTTTCAACCTGTGCTGAGTTAGGATTTTCAATTTTCCTAGTCTTCTTGTTAAGACAACAATGGATCACAGTTTTTTTGTGATCTGATCTGTTTTGTGCCTAGTTGTAGAATACAATTAGGTTTCACTAAGCATTTTCTGAAATTTTTGATAATTTTTGATAAGTTGTTGTTAGCAAGAAAGGAGACAAGACTCTTATTCCAGCTGACAAATGGCCCTGTTCAATATGTGGAAAAGGAGTGGGACAGAATTCCATTTGCTGCACCAAGTGTAAGTTATGGACGCATAAGAGATGCAGTGGAATTGTATGAAGGTTATCAGATATGGCCGCTCTCATGTGTGGCAGATGTGTAGGAACAGTAAGTACTAAGAGCACGAGGGACTTAAACGCTCTTAAATGCCTAGGAGGCTCTCTTGAGGTTGTAGGTAGTTTCTGTTATTTAAGTGACCAAATTAATAATGATGGTAGATGCTCTAAAAGTATTGTTTCTACAATAAGAATAGGGTGGAGGAAGTTCAGGGAACTACTACCTCTGCTGGCAGCAAAAGAACACTCCCTATTTTTCTAACCAGGTTCAACATTCATTCTTGTTACTTGTGAGAATGGCTATGTACCTCCTTTGTAGCAAGACACCTATTTCTGCCTCTCTATTTCTCTGTTGCACTCTAACCTTTTATCATTTGATACTGGGTCACCTCCTCAAATGCCCTGCCTCTCTCATAATTCCTTGTTTTGCGAGTTACTTGGTGACCCTGCCATTGCTGGTGCTACATTAAATGCATCCAATCCACACTGTAACATGGTTGGTGTTTGGAAGAGCATCCAGCTGTAAAAATCATTCCAAAACTAACTTCATCTGTGCTAATGACATGTAAAAAGCACTGAGTCCACTTTGCAGAGTGGTTGGTGTTAGGAAGAGCATCCAGCTGTAAAAATCCCTGCCAAAACACACACAGCAGCCAGGGGTAGTTTTTTCTTCATCCTACCTGTGCATGCATGGAAGATGGACGTTAAACGATGATGATGGTGATGATGATGATGATGATTGAGGTATCATATCAAATGCGTTACAATAATCTATTTACACAATAATTAGTTCAACTTAGCATTACAGTTTTGTCAATGAGTAGTTGATATTTTGTACTTATTATCCCTCTTCTAAATCTCTTTTTTTAGGTAAAAGGTTCCTTCTATCAAGATGGTTGTATATTTCTTCCACAATAACTCCAGTCAAAAGTTTGCCCATTGGAGGCACATATGTTAAAGCTTTGTTTGTTACTGGCTTCATTATTCTCATCATCTTTCACTAAAAGGATCTAACACTGGATGTCGTCCATTCAGGAACACTTCCATTTTCTATGCATTCATTAGAATGTCTTGCAATCCTTGAGTATAATCCTTCAAAGTTTTTTATCCAAAATCCTTGAACCCCATCTGAGCCATGAACCTTCCAACTGCATATCTTTTTTTTTTATCTTATTTTTTACCATTACTTCCTCAAAATAAATATTTCATTGCTTTTCAGTATGCATTTTTACTGCAACCTATTCTATCCACTCTGCTTTCTTGATGTGAACTTCTTCCCTTTCTCAAATATCTGCTCAGAATTATTTCATTTTCTTTCTCAGGGTTAAGTTGTGTTGCCTGCTTATAGTCCAATTCTTTGTAAAACTTGGACTGATTGCATCTGAGCATATTTCCTATGTACTGTTTTAATTCTGTGTAACATTTTACTCTAGCAGTTTTTGCTTTTCTGCATTATTTCACTTCCTCAAAAACTGTTTTCAAGCCATTTGTTTGATATTGTACAGACATTCCAGTTGGTCCTTCTGACTATTTTTAAGTTACCATTTTTTCATCTCTCAGCATGTCCTACATTTTTTTGTAATTGGTCTATTTTTGCCCCTGTCTTCACTTTTAGAATGAATCTTTGTCCTTTTTTCCCCCTCTTGTGTTTTTTTTTTTTTGCTTATCATTTATTCCACAAGAACTGCTCCTGCTTTAATAAACTTGTTGGTTTTGGTATTGTTTATTGTGTTTATTTGTGATATTGCATTGTCTACTTTCTTTGCTTCTACTTTTGTTATTTTCTGATCTAAATTTTGTAGATTTTGTGGATATGGCAATGATTGTTTTATTTTTATTATTGCTATTATTGTTGTTGTAGTTGGTGGTGGTGGTGGTGGTGGTGGTGGGTGGTATAGCTATTGTTGTTTTTGTGGTTATGTTTTCTGTACAGTCATTGTGAGTTGCAGGTCTTGAGAAGTCTATAAGATTTTCTTAACAGAGTTGACTACCATAGCAGAGAAGTGGGACACACAGTTTCCCTATTTTGAAGCTTTAATTTGCAACACTTGTTTTGTCCTTTATACTGAATTGTAATTTAAAGAATAAAAAGTAAACATAATAGTTGTGACTTACCTCCCAGATCCCACACAAAACACTTTGTCCAGTTCTTTTCCAGTACAACAACACCGTGAAATATCTTTCCTGCAGCTGCACCTTCCAAAAGTTATTCAATTTTAATATTAACCACATCAATCTCACCTGTTCTGGAAAGTCTTCAAACATCTCAGACATTGTTCTTTCCTCCTCTCCTTATTTTCTACAAGAAATATCTATAAGGTGTTATATTTGATGTCAAGCTGAGCACAGTACTGTTAATTTTTAACAAAGGTGCAGGAAAGGTAAGTTACAGAGAACTTAATAAGGTTGTAGAATCAATCTTGGAGAAACTAGTGCAAGATAACTATGGGATATAATTTCAAGTTGCAGTAAGGTATGAAGCCAAATATTATTTTTTATTTCTTGTAGCAAAAACCAATAAATGTTGCTTTACAGACATTTTTGATGAAGCTAGATCTATTTTTCATTCAGCTTTCTTCACAATTATGTGTAATACATTGAAAATCTGTTGAACAAACTATCCCTTTTGTATTTTTATTTTCATCACAAAAGATCAGTTAACAGCTTAGTGCACACCTCTTATTTCCATATAAACATGCAGTTATTTGAAAATAATAACAGGCATATACACATATATTCAGAATAATTACTTGACATAAAGTGAGTTTTAACATTACTACTTTTAATAAAATTTTATGTAACTGTTAATGGCTATCATGGTTTACTCAATACAGATGTGTGATCTGATAATTTAGATAACAATATTTTCATGCAAAATAAATTTGTATATATTAATGAATTTTATGTATTTCTATTTTAGCACATAGATAGAAGTGATACACAGGAAGCAAAATTTCACATTGATCCTACATATCTTGAAACAGATTTCAATAGTCCATTGGGTAAGTATTTCTATATTTTCAATTACTTATATTTAGTAACTTTAAAAAGAGTAGATCCTTTCAGATTTTATTTTGATATAGATGTACTTGTACCTGCTTGTAAACCAGTTTTGTCCTATTTTCTTTCAGACTATGACAACTTGTTTAACCTATGTCAGCATGGAAACTAGAACATAAAATAATGATGAGGAGAATAACTTGCCAGATTTCTGTTTGCTTTTGTGTAGCATGTCATTTTGCTTCTTCTTCCCCTAACTCACTAAATTTTATCTGTTTAAATCAATCCTTGTTCTCTATACAGCTATATTCTGCCTGTTAGCTTTTGTCACTCCTTGAAAATATGGCATGTGTTTGATCTGACTGAATTTGGACAATGTGCGAAACTATTAAAATTTTGTCTTCCTTATTAATTCTTATTGCCTTTAAAATATAATACTGGCTCATGTGCGGGCGACACATGAAATCTTTCGAGCGGGATCGTTGCCAGTGCCCCTGGACTGGCTCATGTGCGGGCGACACATGATATCTTTCGAACGAGATCGTTGCCAGTGCCCCGAGACTGGCTCTTGTGCGGGTGACACATGAAATGTTTCAAGCGGGATCGTTGCCGGTGCCCCTGGACTACCTCGTGTGCGGGCGACACATGAAATCTTTCAGTGGGATCATTGCCAGTGCCCCTGGACTGGCTCATGTGCGGGCGACACATGATATCTTTTGAGCGAGATCGTTGCCAGTGCCCCTGGACTGGCTCTTGTGCAGGTGACACATGAAATGTTTCGAGCGGGATCATTGCCGGTGCCCCTGGACTGGCTCATGTGCGGGCGACACATGAAATATTTCGAGCAAGATCGTTGCCAGTGCCCCTGGACTGGCTCTTGTGCGGGTGACACATGAGGTTTTCGAGTGAGATTGTTGCCGGTGCCCCTGGACTGGCTCATGTGCGGGCGACACATGAAATCTTTCGAGCAGGATCGTTGCCAGTGCTCCTGGACTGGCTCATGTGCGGGCGACACATGAAATCTTTCAAGCGGGATCGTTGCCAGTGCACCTGGACTGGCTCATGTGTGGGCGACACATGAAATATTTCGAGCGAGATCGTTGCCAGTGCCCCTGGACTGGCTCTTGTGCGGGTGACACATGAAATTATACGAGTGAGTTCGTTGCCAGTGCCCCTGAACTGGCTCTTGTGTGGGACTGTCGTAGGATTTTCGAGTGAGACCGTTGCCAGTGCCCCTGGACTGGCTCATGTGCGGGCGACACATGAAATCTTTAGAGCGGGATCATTGCCAGTGCCCCTGGACTGGCTCATGTGCGGGCGACACATGAAATCTTCCGAGCGGGATTGTTGCCGGTGCCCCCGGGCTGGCTCTTGTGTGGGTGACACATGAGGTTTTTCGACCGAGATCATTGCCAGTGCCCCTGGGCTGGCTCTTGTGCAGGTGACACATGGAATTTCTTCGAGTGAGATCGTTACCGGTGCCCCTGAGCTGGCTCTTGTGTGGGGTTGTTGTAGGATTTTCGAGCGGGATCGTTGCCGGTGCCCCTGGGCTGGCTCTTGTGCGGGTGACACATGAGGTTTCTCAAGCGAGATGAGCGTGGCCGTTGCCAGTACCGCCTGACTGGCCTTCGTGCGGGTGACATGTAAAAGCACCCACTACACTCTCTGAGTGGTTGGCGTTAGGAAGGGCATCCAGCTGTAGAAACTCTGCCAAATCAGATTGGAGCTTGGTGTAGCCATCTGATTTCACCAGTCCTCAGTCAAATCGTCCAACCCATGCTATCATGGAAAGCGGACGTTAAACGACGACGACGACTAATACCAAATCTTTCAGTTTCTGTGATTTTTTCACATTTTTAAACTTTTTCAAAATATTTTTAAAGTGATTTTTCTAAAACTAATGTTGCATTTTTTAAATGCTATTTTGCTTTGGTACACCTGCCCAATCCTCCCCTCCACCTATATCAGAAGTCTTTCTCCTAGAACCTCTACTGGAAACCTATACAGAATGTGCTCTCTCTCCCACTTCTATCTAGTGGTCTATCTCCTGGTAAACATGGCAAGTGTGAATCAAATGAATGATGGTGAAGTAAATGCAGGTTCAGACCTATTTGAACTTAGATGATATGTCTTGTACATACAAGCTTTCGTTTCAGATACAAAATGCTGTTCCCCATTCCTGTGTCCTTTTGGCCCACACCTTCCACACCCTTAGAGTTAGCACACTCAATGTGGGTACATTGAAAGGTAGGTCTTGGTGAGATTGTTGGATATGCTTGAATAGAAACATGTAGATGTGTATTGCATCCAAGAAGTAAGGTGGAGAGGGGGTTCTGCCAGGTTCCTCACAGGCAAAAAGCATAGGTATAGAATCTTCTGAGTTGGGAACAGTGATGGGGTTGGTAGTGTGGGTATAAAAGGGGCTGATAAGGTAATCATGATAGTGAGAGTGTGTGATAGAATACTTGAGCTCAGACTAGTTTTGCAAAGAGGAACAGCAACTATTATCTTGGCTTATGCCCCTCAATTGAGCCTACCTGATGAACAGAAAGACCAATTTTATGACACCCTTTTACAGACCACTTTATTGACAAATGACAATGACCTTCTCTTTGTGGCTAGCAATTTCAATGGCGATGGTGGGCAACAGATTCAGCTCCTGTAATGAGGAGGGTACCAGACTACTGGAGTTCTGTGATGCAAATGACCTTGTGATCTGCAATACTAACTTCAGGAAACTTACTAATCACCTATTCATCAATCTGGTGGGCACACTAGCTAGACTGATTACGTTCTTGCTAGAAAATGGGGAAGGTAGCTGCTTATAAATGCCAAAACTTTCTCAGGTGAAGAATGCACTCCTCAACATAGGTTAGTTGTTAGCGACTTCAGATTCAGGACTAAAAGGCTGCTGAGCAGACAACTGGAAGCTTAAGGATCCTCTGAATGGTCAGCAATTTAGAGACATGTTACTTAAAGCATTTGGTGAAAAGAAAAGGAGGATATAGTGACATATAACATGGAGAACAACCAGAGGACAACCTCTTGAGGGCCACTGACCAAATGTGTGGCTGGTGCAAAGTTCCTTCTTGACCTAAGGTGACACGGTGGTGGAACAGTGTAGTTAACAGAGCCATTAGAGAAAAGAAACAGGTCTAGAAGGACTGGAAGTGTGGTGGTAACAGATAACTGTATCAGATAGCCAAAAGGGAGGCTAGGAAACAGGCATATTTAGCCAGAGGAGAAGCAGAAAAGAAGTTTGCCATTGTTCTGTGGCATGAGAACCAGAGACTTGAAGTGTTTCAGATTGCAAGACAGTGTGTGAGAGAAAATCATGTTGTCATAGGAGAGAAATGTGTCTGCATGGATGATGGCTCACTCGCATTTAGTCATTCTGCAAAGCAAGAGGTTTGGAAATGCCATTATAAAAGGCTGCTAAATGTAGAGAATGCATGGCAGGAGAATTGACAGTAGCTTGAGAGATAAAGCAGCTAAAGATATGAAAACAGGGAAAGCTCCCATCCCATCAGGAATCACCTCTGAGAGGCTTAGAATATCTAGTGGAGTGGGATATGACTTGGTCACCCATATAGTTAATCAGGTTTTCCCCGAGGGAGTCATACCCAGTGACTGGTGTAGCAGCATTATAGCCAGAAATAATTATTGAGGCATCAAATTGCTGGACCAGATGATGAAAGTCACAGAAAGGGTCATAGCTCAATTGTGTGTGTGTGTGGGGGGGGGGGGGGTACATGTATCTATGTTCTCTTTTTCTTTTTAATTTATGAATTTTGACTAGCCTCCTGTTTCTTTGCAAGGTTGTAAAGGAAAGCATCTTGTTTTGTACATCATCCTTCAAATCTTAAGAAGGTGTTGCAGATTTTTATACTCGCAGATGTCATGATCATTTGTAGTGTATGAATTAAGGACTTGGGTTCTCTTCCCAAGAACCCAAGTTCAGCCATACTTTGCTCCAGACAGGTTGGTATGTATACTGTTGCTCCAATAATAATAGATACGAAACTGAAAGTGTATCTTGGGTACTGGATTTGCAAACTCCTTATCCATAGATGTCATCTTTATCGTGTATTCTTCCAACCACAAGATAGCTGCTTTCCACAACAGAACATATCTTCTCTTTGTGATCTCACTCAACAGTATCTGGATGGTTGTGTTTTAATTTGGTGGCTGTTTTAATTTTTAAGTTCAACCAGTGTTATTTTGACCTATTAATCAACTTCTATATGTGTTTTCTTTTTTGTTATCCTGTTCCAGACTGTTCTGGTCACTGCATCATGCCTCATGGGAAGATATTATGTGGAAGGCATTCTCTTTTATTTGGCAACAATGTAGTTGGTGCCTTCAGTTTTGGTCTTGTACAGCCTACATTTGTTTTCTGCTTTTTATGCTATATGTACATGGGGATCTTTTGTTCTTTAATTGCATTGAGGTTGCCTTCAAAATGGGATGTCATACACTTGTTGGTACTCCATGCCAAGCTTTTGACATTATTAATTCCTTCTATGGATTGTATGTGTATTAATGAATTAATTAATGATAATAATGATTTCTTTTATTTACCACAGAGGTATAGATGACGGTGACATTACAACGTCAGTCTACAATTTGTGTGGGGGTTTACATGAAAGATGAGAGGAATGAAAGGGAAAAGACAGTGAAATGAGTTAAAAATATATATAATCTACAATGTGAACACATAAATGAGGCAGTCCTCCTGATACAAGAGAACCTTCACCTAAAGCCAATCAAGAAACTCCACAGATCCAGGATTACTATAATCTCCAAAGACATGAGCCCCTACCCAACTGTTGTCCTCCAATCTACAGTTGCATACTTAGAGTGGGTCCAATTCACCCTAACCATTTTTGCTGTGGTCACCCACCTTTCACAAACAAATTCACTGGTAGAGAGCACTTCCCCCTCCACCCTCAGTTTCCTTTCCATGTAGAACTTTTGAAAATCAATGAGGGCTTGATTGAAGAGGAAGGTGTTTTTCTCCAATCCTTTCATCCTCATCCACCACACAGCTTCTTTCATCATAGCTGCTCGACAGGAACACTGCCTGGTCTGCCCAGTTAAAGGTAGGAAGTGGGATGATCTTTACAATGAATTTGGCTGATAGTTGGATTTGTCCTACATATGACAGCAGTGGTTGTGCAATATGAGTGTGTGTAGCATGGTTTCATTACTCTGCGTGTATCCCAGGCAGTTCTGCCTGGTGACACTTCCATGACTGTCAAGTTTATTTCAAGCTGACAGTGCTCCCTTGTAGCACTGCCAAGCCAGAGATTCATGGAAGCTATCCATAGTAGTTTCCAGCCTGGAAGTCTGTTGAAGCAGACCATCTAGTTGATACCAAGAGTTTTAACTAGAGGTGGGTAAGAACATCAGTGCTCTTGCCTGCCATTAAATTTTGATTTACTGCTAATGTAGAATTTCCACTGCCCACATTGCCAGATAAGTAGAGGGTGGCAAGTGCTTGACAACATTCCAGCTGCTATGTACCCAATTTTGGCCTTTTCTTAACCTAGGACTGCAGCTCTGTCAAAGATGTACTGCAGAAAGATATGTCTTATAAATGAAAACCACATTGACTCAGTATCCTGGAAATTCTGTTGGTAACATAGCCTTAGTGCATGTCTGTACATCAGTAGCCATGACATGCAAAGCCTACTCTCCAAAGGTCACTGGTAGCAGATGGACCACCTGATCAGTGGAATATGTGCTTTTTACAGGAAGTAAAAAATTAAGTGTTCTTGTCTAGCTAAGTATGGACTGAGGCAAGGCATAATGGTCAGGCAGTAAGTTATTACAGAGGCAATGTAGGCATTCACCACTTCTGCTCAACTTTTCAGGGATAGTTTCTTCTTAGCCCATTTTCGAGTGATGTTGACTATCTCGCTTGTAATCTCATCATAATTTTGTCCACCAAAAGTCAGGAACAAACCAGACCCCAAGCAATTTCACCAGTCCATCTGTCCAGTGATCTACTATGCTGTTCAATGGCATAGTCTTGCCTCTCCAAGTGCTAAGCCACAGCCCTACTAATTTGTTCAGATTTATTTTCACTTCTACTATTGCTTCATGTTCCTTTAGCATGGAATCTATTATCTGAACTTCCATGGTGTCTGACTCTATTACTGTGATATCGTTTTTTTATACTCGAAGCATTTGATGAAATAGAAGGGGATATAGCATCATCCCCTATGTTGGCATCCTTTCTCATCAACATTAATACACCCCAATTCACAGAACTGGGAATTCTCTCATTTTGCAATAGGTGTTCATCAGGAGATTAGCAAATGGATCTGGCATATAATGATAAAATACATACAGGAGACCATCCAACCCAGGTGATGTATCCCTTATGCAACCACTCTATACTTCTTGTATCTCAGCTGTTGTTATTGGTTTGTCCGACATCTAAGTCAAGTGATATCAGGTCATTGAACAAGTGACCTTGATTCCAAGCTGACCCCAGACCATGTACATTAACACATCCTACTCTGAGTGGCACCATGTTTATTGAAAAAATAGTGAGAGAGGTTAGTCACCTACTACGACATGGTGAATGGCATGTGTGTGCGTATAATGCCTACATATAAAGAAATGAAACATATTGGGATGGGTGCATGCAGGCACTCACTTTCACCATTTTTCCATTGCTATGCACTCTTTATTCTCTCCTTTCATCTAGCTAGCCAGAAAGTCCCCACTTACCCTTTTACCCTTTTCTTCCTCTCCCCTCCTTTCATCTTGCTGATGTTTGCCCCTGTTGGTTTGCAGAATTGAAATATTGTACTTCTTTGAGTAATAATTGTTTAATTGGACATGTACAAGACCGCTCTGCTAGCAGGCAAGTGTTTGCTCAGATCTTCTTTTCTCCTGACTAACCTTCTTCTCTTCCTATCAAGTTCACAGCATTAGATCCACCACAATGAAAGATAGGTGTGGTGAGACTATTGAAATGCTAGAACAGAGGCATGTAGATGTGAACTATGTGCAAGACATAAGATGGAGGGGAGCCTCAGCTAGACTCCTTATGGGCAAGGAACAAAGGTAGAAACAAAGGCAATGATGAAGTGGGTGGTGTAGGCATACTTTTGGTTAAGAAATGGGTTATGTAATTGAACTAGTAAGAGTATGTGAGAAGATAGTGAAGCTGATACTGGTCTTGGATAATGTAACAGTGCTTCACACGCTGGACTGACAGATGAACAGATGGACTAATTTACAAAGCCCTTTTTTTTTTAGATTACCACAATGACAAATGACAATACCTTATGATTGTGGCTGATGACTTCAACAGGTATGTTGGGCAGCATCTCATTGGATTTTAGGGTATATGTAGAGGTTATGACTTTGAGAAATGAAGAAGGAATGAAGTTCTGGAGTTCTATGATGCAAATACTTGATGAGCTGCAACACCAGCTTCAACCAATCCAACTGATCACCTATCATTCTGGTAGGCATACAGGCCAAACTGACTACATTTTCACTAGAAAGCACAATAGACAGATTTTTGTGGACACAAAATCTTTCCCTAGTGAAGAATGTACAACACAACATAAGTTAGTGACTTAGAGCTAGATTGACCCAGAGGCACAAACCAATGTGGAAAAGAAGATATAAAAGCTTAAAGTCAGAAATTTAGAAATGTTCATGTTGAAGCATTTGACAAAAATAGGATATGATAGAGACATTTAGCACAGATGACATCTGGAAGTTCCAATGGGAAAACCTATTGAGGGCCACTATGATAGGTGCAAAGTCCCAGCCAGTAATATAGTAGGGGAAAAATGAGATTGATAGAGCTATAAATGTGAAAAGATAGACTTGGAAAGACTAGAAAAATGAAAGCTGCAAAGACTACAAATATGAAAGCAAAGAATTATACTAGGTAGCTAGAAGAGGAGATAAGCATCAGGTTTACATAGCAAAGATAGATGTAAAAAGTGAGAAGTTTCTCAATGTTCTACAGTATGAAGATCACCAGCATGAGGTGTTCCTGATTGCAAGATAGTGTATCAGGGAGAATCAAGATATTGGAAGTTAGAAGTGTGTGTGTGCGTGCATGATAATGGTACACTTACACAATTCTGAAAAGAAAGAGGCATGGCAGTGCAGCTATGAAAGGTTACTGAAGACTGAGAATGCATGAGAATAAAAGGGTCTTCCCAATGTGGACCCGGCAGAGAAACCAGCTCTCCTAGTTGACGGCAGTATGATAGAAAAAGCAATTAAGAATATAAAGGCAGGGAAAGCCATCTAGTCCATCAGGATTCACTGCTAGGATGCTTAAAATATCTGGCAGAGTAATATCTTAGTCTCTTGTATAGTTAATCAGGTTGTACAAGAAGGTGTTATAATGAACAACTGGTGCAGTAGCATTATAGCCAATGATCACAAGAGTAAAGAAGATGCCTCCGATAGAAGTAATTACAGCGGTATCAAATTTCTGGACCAAGTTGTGAGAGCTACAAAGTTATATCACCCCATTAATTAGGAAAAGAATTAGTCTAGATGAAATTCGGTTTACTTTTGTGTCAGGGAAAAGTACTATTGATACCCATTTTCTAGTAAGACAGCTACAAGAGAAGTATTTAGCTGAAAGTAAGTCAATGTACTTGGCATTTGTCAACCTGGAAAAAGCCTTCTACAATATCCCTCAGACTGTGATCAGGTGGTCTCAGGAAACTAAAGGTATACAAATAACTTGTGAGAGCCATACAAGTTATGTACAGGGATGCTCTAAGTTAAGTGAGTGTTAGCAATGAATACAGCAACTCAATTTTTAGTCTTTCCTGTTCATCAAAGTCATCCTGACCATAACAAAGGAGTTTAAGACCAGTTCCCTCAGGAATTTGCTGAATTTCATTCTTATTGTGGAATCTGTGACAGAAATAGAAAAGGAATTCTATATGTAGAAGCAAAACCTGGAATCAGCAGGCCTTAAAGTGAATGTAACAAAGATAAAAGTTCTAGTATGCAGGAAAACAGCCAGGACTTTACTTACTTCAGCTAAATGGCCCTGCTTGATACATAGGAAAACAAAGTTAGGCAAACCATATGGTGTCCCCTGTGTAGGTTATACATACACAAGAGGTATTATGGAATCACAGGTAAGCTAACAGAGAAAGTAAACTTTGTATATGGCAGATGTGCTGTAGCAGTAAACACAGTAAATAGATTTTCTCACATACCCTGGAGGTTCCCTAAATGTAGTAGACCATTTCCATTGCCTTGGTAACCTAATTAACACTGGAGGAGAATGTTTGAAAGTATAGTTGCTTGAATAAGAATAGGAGAAAGTTCAGGAAGTTATTAACTCTGTCAATAACAAAATGTCTCTACCTCAGAGTAAAAGACCAATTGTATGATATTGGTGTTTGTACAGCAAAAGTGAGATCCTAAAAACCTTATGTTTATGTCTGTTCACCCACTACTTGGTCTTGCTTCTGCACCCAATCTATCCCCATCAAGCTTTTTCATCTTTCATTTTCCTAACACACACCCCTTTATCACTCTCCTAACAGTGGCAATATTAGCTGTTGTAATCATATGACAGCAGTCTGCTCATATTTCTTCTCCTTTGTGTTACTTGTTATCACCCCCCTCACACACACACACACACACACACACACACACACACACACACACACACACACACACACACACACACACACACACACACTTCCTAATGAACCAATTCCTTTAGAATCCATTTCTTTTCTCTATATCATTCCTTCCCACTTTATTTTCCCCTTTTTCCAACTTTCTGTGCCTCCAGGTTTCTCTCCCTCTCTTCTGAGCTACATCTTAGGACCACCATACCTGATCTTTAATACCTATTCATATTTACTATCACTCTCAACACTTTCTCATATCTGATGTTGATGCCTCCCCCACCTTTGTCTCTCACTCACTATTGCTACCACTATGTCCTTCTGATTACCATCTCTGTCTATGTACATCTCTCTCTCTCTCTCTCTCTCTCTCTCTCTCTCTCTCTCTCTCTCTCTCTCTCTCTCTCTCTCTTCCTCCACTCTATCATCCACCCCACCTGACACAGATTCTCCCCTTTTTCTGACCTACTTACAAATTTATTATACTCTTGCTGTCCATCCCTCCTGTATTGTTACCTCCTGTATAGCTCCTTCCTGAGCTATTTCTTTTCCCTTCTCTTCTATACTATCGATTAACCTCCACCCTAGTACATTGTACTCTACATTAACTTCTACCTCCCATCTCTAACTGCCTACCACACTCTTCTGAACTTATTCTGCCACTCCTCCTGATCCTCATATTCTGTCTTATACTAATCTTGTAACTTGAGAGTTCACTCTGACGTCTCATCACCAACATCAGTTAACTTCTTTCCAGCTTCTCCCACCTATTTCTGTATAATGCAAGGTAGCCTTGTATCTCTTTTATAGCAAGACAGATGTGCTTGTCCCTCTGTCATACTGTAGTCTCTCAATACCAGGCATAAAGCCACCTCCCTCTCTATCACAATCTCACTTAGTTGAGGTGGCTTCTTCTTTTACTTTGTCTTGTAAGTTACTTAGAGACATCACAAGCACTGGTGTCACAAAAAAAAATCACCTAGATCACTGTAAAGTGGATGGCACTAGGAAGAGAATCCAGCCATTGAAACTATGCCAGAACAGACACTGGAGCTCAATGCAGTCCTCCAGCTTGGTGGATTCTGTCAAACTGTCAAAATCATACTAGCATAGAAAACTGACATTAATTGATGAGGATAATGATTTTACATATAAGCATATGTTTGTGTATGTGTGTATTATTTAAAACAGTTTCATTTGGTTCCATCCAACTTCAAGTTTTGATGAGTTTGCATGTGTAAGACTGGTGAGATTGTGTGTGTGTTTACATGCATATATATATATGTATATATATAAATATATGTGTATTTTTTCAATGTTTACAAATAATACAGAAAAAATAAATAAATAGTTACCAGGGTAGCAAAAATTCATACAAGTACCACGGATGTAACAGCCTACTTATAAAGGTAGAAATTCCAGGTCTTGGTGAAATGTTTTTTTTATCACATAGATGAATAAATAAATGAAGTTAAACGCAGGTGTTATTCAAATCTTTATATGTTTCAAAGAAAGCATCTGTATTATTCCAGAAGGAATAAAATGATGTAAAACAATGCAATCTTCTCAGGGGAAAAAAGAGAAACAAAACGCATCAATAGAACATTTTAACCAAATGTGATTACTACATATATGATGAAGGGAAAACTGGTGCATTATTTGGAAAAAAAAAAACATTAATATATATAACATCAAAGGTAATTTATAGAAAGAGAAGGGGGAGGAAGAAAGAAACTAGCAGAAAATTAAAAGTAGAGAAATATAGTGCGATAGGTGAATAGGAATAAAGGTTAAAGGCATGGAAATAGATATATTTAGTGGAAGTGAAATGTAAGAAGACAGTTAAAGGTCGAATTTTATAGACTGGTGGAAATCACTTATAGGAACTAAAGATATGTTTTTGCCTATGTTTGCAACGATAAATGGGTCCTTTAAACATGTTTGCAAGAAGATTCCTTGAGAACAGGATGAAATACAGTTCATCGTTACAGAGTGAACAAAAAGATTTACCTTAATCATACGGAAATGATTTAGATAGAATATTCCATTTCAAATCAAAATGTTTACTTTGTTCCTTTAGAGACCAAATTAATTTACTAAGCCCAGTATTGTTACATTTATTGTTTTGTCTAAATGTAGAGTAATGATTAGATATACTTTTGGACAACTGAGATGAAGAACTATCTATATAAAAAAAGTAATTTTACATTGATAAATAGAGTTTCTAGTCTTAGAATTACTGCTAAGGAAACGAATGCGATTGGAATTTATGCCAGAATGGTTAGTGTTAATAATATCAATGTTACTATTTTCATCAAGTGGATTTGTATTTAACAACTTATCATTATGTGAAGAGATAATTTGTGAAACGGTTTTGGTGTTTGAAAACCCTATCCTGATTCAGTGTGCATTAATAATTGAATAGTATCTTGAGTTTTTTGGGAAATTCTTATGTATAGCTTTACGAAACTGGTAAGGGAGGTTGGATTTGATCTGCTTACCATATGGAATTATCAACCAAACAGTTTTGCTAGGACATACCTTGTTATTAGGGTAATTATCTTTAAAAGTCCTCAATGTACCTTATAATGAAAATAAGGTCTTAAAGAACGGCTATCTCCCTTATGCTGCAGAATTACATTACTCGATTAAGTGTTGTTATTCGAACTAAAATTTATATTGTCAATATCGTTATGACTTGATTTCATGTCCTGATTAATAGAGGTAGAATTAATGTCACTAGGGTTAATATAGGTAATTTTTTCTTTATAGCTTGCTTTAAGTAAGGCAGAGTTATAAAATTTGGCTTTATCGTTGAAGATATTAACATTAGCAGATAATCTAGAAAGTCTAAGTGAAATATTCCTAACTAAATTCCTTGTAATAGCCTTAGAGTGATTACTGGAAGAACTAATATATTTTAAATTAGTTGAGGGTTTATGGTATGCGAAATATGAATCGTTATGTAAGTTAAGGGTAATATCCAAAAAGTTGGCTTTAGTTATATCATTGTCAAAAACTGCTAAAGCCCATGTTTCAGAAAAACTTAACCAACCTATTTTTAATCCTATGCTGATGACCTTGCACTAATTGCGGAGTCACTATCAGAACTAGAGGAGAAGTTTCAGATGTGGAAGCAAGGACTAGAATCGAAGGGCCTTAGAGTCAACCTAGCAAAAACCAAAATCCTAAGAAGTAGGAAGGTAGATAAAACACAAACCCCTTCAGGTAGATGGCCCTGCTCAGTATGCAGAAAAGGAGTAGGTAGTAACTCTATAAGATGTACCCGGTGCAAGCTATGGACACATAAGAGGTGCAGCAATATCAAAGGCAGATTAACTACGAAGTTAGTTTTTGTATGTGGCAGATGTTCAGGTGCAATAAACACTGTAAACAAACAGGAAACAACTTCTATCTCATTCCAGGGAGAAAAACTAGAGGTAGTCGATAGCTTCCGCTATCTGGGTGACCAAGTTAGTGGTGGGGGTGGGTGCGCTGAAAGTGTAGCTGCTAGAATAAGAATAGCCTGGGCTAAGTTTAGAGAGCTCTTACCTCTGCTGGCGACAAAGGGACTCTCACTCAGAGTAAAAGGCAGACTGTATGACGCATGTGTACGAACAGCCATGCTACATGGCAGTGAAACATGGGCTGTGACTGCTGAGGACATGCGTAAGCTCGCAAGGAATGAAGCCAGTATGCTCCGCTGGATGTGTAATGTCAATGTGCATACCCGTCAGAGTGTAAGTATCTTGAGAGAAAAGCTGAACATAAGAAGCATCAGTAGTGGTGTGCAAGAGAGACGATTGCGCTGGTTTGGACATGTGGTGAGAATGAATGAGGATAGCTGCGTGAAAAAGTGCCACTCCCTAACAGTTGAGGGAACCCGTGGAAGAGGTAGGCCCAGGAAGACCTGGGCTGAGGTGGTGAGACAAGACCTTCGAACATTGGGCCTCACCGAGGCGATGACTACTGACCGAGACCTTTGGAAATGTGCTGTGCGTGAGAAGACCCGGCAAGCCAAGTGAGATCGTTGCCAGGGCCCCTGGACTGGCTCTTGTGCGGGTGGCACATAAGATGTACCATCTTGAGCGTGACCATTGCCAGTACCGCCTGACTGGCCTTGTAGGGTTTTCGAGCGAGATCGTTGCCAGTGCCCCTGGACTGGCTCTTGTGCGGGTGGCACATAAAAGACACCATTTCGAGCGTGGCCGTTTTCATGAAGGGTGACATGTAAAAGCACCCACTACACTCTCTGAGTGGTTGGCGTTAGGAAGGGCATCCAGCTGTAGAAACTCTGCCAAATTAGATTGGAGCCTGGTGCTGCCATCCGGTTTCACCAGTCCTCAGTCAAATCGTCCAACCCATGCTAGCATGGAAAGCGGACGTTAAACGATGATGATGATGATGATGAATTTCCTTAGCAGTAATTCTAAGACTAGAAACTCGATTTATCAATGTAAAATTACTTCCGGTTCTGACTTCTTTTTTTATATAGGTAGTTCTTCATCTTAGTTGTCCAAAAGAATATCTAATCATTACTCTACATTTAGACATATCAATAAACGTAACAATACTGGGCTTAGTAAATTAATTTGGTCTCTAAAGGAACAAAATAAACAATTTGATTTGGAATGGAATATTCTATCTAAATCATTTCCGTATGATTAAGGTAAATCTTTTTGTTCACTCTGTAACGATGAACTGTATTTCATCCTGTTCTCAGGGAATCCTCTTGTAAACACATTTAAAGAACACGTTTATCATTGCAAACATAGGCAAAAACATACATTTAATTCCTATAAGTGATTTCTTACATTCCTGTAAGTGTCTTCTTACATTTCACTTCCACTAAATATATCTATTTCCATGTCTTTAATCTTTATTCCTATTCACCTATCGCGCTATATTTCTCCACTTTTAATTTTCTGCTAGTTTCTTTCTTCCTCCTCCTCCTCTTTCTATAAATTGCCTTTGATGCTATATATATTAAGGGTTTTTTTTTTAAATAACATACAAGCTTTCCCTTCATCATATATGCAGTAATCACATTTGGTTAAAATGTCTTATTGATGCGCTCTGTTTCTCTTTTTTTCCCTGATGAGAATATTGCATTGTTTTACATCATTTTATTCCTTCTGGGATAATACAGGTGTTTTCTTAAAAACATATGCTGGAAGTATAAAAATTTGAATAACACCTGCATTTAACTTCATTTACATATATATATATATATATATATATATATATATTGCATATATACAAAATGTTTGAATGCATGGGTCTTAGTATGTTATTGATTGTATGGGTGCATGTGTGTGTATATGGATGTGTTTGTGGGTGCATGTGTGTGTGTGTGTGTATATGTGCTTTAATTGTTTTTATTTGTGGATGTGCCAGCATATTAGATGTCGTATTTATGTGTGTAAGTATGATGTATGCTAGTGGAGTTGCATGTATGTATGCATGTGGATGTATAGGCATGTGTGTGCATGTGTGTGCGCACATGTGTGTATGCATGTGTGTGTGTACACCTGGAAGAGGATATGGGGATGCATGTAAATGTGTGTGTGCATGTATATATGCTTCTGTTATTTATGTATATGGGTATGGTATGTATGTTGGTATGGTAGGCAGATGTAGTATGTATATTATTGCTAGGATGATGGCCTGGCAATCTCAAGCCTTATGAATGGCCATGCCATGGACAAGTTCAGAAGAGACTTACTTAATAAATATATTCAAAGAATTCAGCCTGTCCATAATGATAACCCAGCATGACTAACGTTGACTTATTGAATGTGAGAAAGATAATCTGGTTCAATCCCCCATAGAACCTAGAAGTTTCCACTAACTTAGCTAAGAGCTTCCTGTCATTGATTAAGAAGCATTTCCCCAAAGGATGGATGACTTATTAGAGTCCACAACAGACTGAATTAGAAATTTAGTATGAAGGCTGAAGTCCATCAAGGCTCAATTCTCACTCCTCTCCTATTCATCATAGTCCTACAAGCCATTACATAAAAGTTTAAGACTGGCTGTTCATAAGAACTCCTATATGCTGGTCATCTAGTTGTCACAGCTAAATAGAAAGGAAATTCCAAGTATGAAAGCTAAACCTAGTATTGAAAGGTTTTCGGGTAAACTTAGCAAAGATGATGGTTTTCGTGAGTAAGAAAGAAGACAGGGTAGATTGTACAATGCTGATATTAGAACTGCAATGCTGCATAATAGCAAGGCATGGGTCTTGAAATGCAGAAGCCATGAGAAAACTGGAAAGAAATGAAGCGTGTTCCATTGGATGTATAGTGTAAGTGTGTACAAACAGTATAGTGTAAATGTTGGTGTCACTATAGAGTGCCATAGAAGAGAGGCAAGCACAGTTTGACCACAGTTTGACCACAGCAAAACACACTTTTTTCTTGATCATTTTCATGTCAAAATACATTTTTACCATGGAAAATTATATATCATTTGAAAGTTCTAGATGTGAATTTTTTTCTCATACAGATCTAATCAAAATCCAGTGCTTACATATCATACCAGGATCCCCCAATCAACCTGGTATTTCCACCCATTCACAGTTTGTCCTGTTTCCCTGGTTTATTTTTGTTGTTGTTGTTGTTTTTCTTGACTGCTGAATGGAAGCCGTCATTCTAGTTCTATGCACTCGATTTGTATTGAAATTCATAGTCATGAAGATGACTGTGTTTGCTTTATCTTGATATAAAAATCGTTGTGAGGTAGGTCAAATAATCATTATGAAATATAAAAAAGAAAAGGTTATCATTAATTTTCACTTAGAAAAGAATATATTTTCTACAAGATTTTTTTATCATAAGAAAGAAAAATTTCTCACAAATTCAGTATGCTCATTGCTGAATCTAGCCATAATATGGGGAAAAGGTGCCAAGTCAGTAAAGAGAGTGGTATACCATTGTTACTTGTTAAACTAATGTATTCTCATGCAGTGTGAAGTCAAGTGAAACACAAATCTAAGACTTCAAATATCATGTTTGAGCCAGATTTTCAAGAAATGGATGAACTAATTACTAAGTAGACATATATTTTTATGAAGAAATGCACTAAACTGAGCCACATAAATCTTCTGGGGCCCAAAATTAACATGAAATTGTCATATTGAGAATGTTGTTTGTTCACTTTCACTATTTTAACATGTGGAAAGCAATGTTCAAATTTCTTGTACATGTAAATTTTCTTTTTCTTTGAGAAGTTTTGGTAAAATGTCACTAATCAAAATTATATTGTGCAATGATTATTATTTTGTAGATTATTAAAGTCAAATGTGATGTTTTTTTCTGAATTTTGAATAGTGCAGAGAAGGGTGGTGTGGAAACAAATCAAATTTTCAAAAATTGTTTTTCATAAAAAGCTTTCATGATAAAAAAATTGGAAAAATTCCTGTGAAAACAGAAAACCCAACTTCCTGACCCAAAATGCCATCAGTTATAGCCTTTTTAATAGTCCATTAAAATGTTACTGAAATGGCATCATGTCCCAAAATCTCAGGATTTATTCAGTTCTATACCTACTACAAACATGCCAAAACTCAAGTTGCTGTGTCTTTTTGATTTAGTTAGGTTTGAAAGCACTGTGAAATTGACTTTTTGTTACACATAACAAAACTGGCTTTACATAAATATGTAAAAGATTACCAAAAAAAGTTTCTTTTCCAAGTACCTGAAACAAAATAGGCAACAGTTATATCATCGTCACTATAATTTGTGTAATTTGAAGATGATTATCACCTCAGTTTCATCACAAATATGGCTAGTTATTCATTTAGACCAAAAAGGCAAGATTTCAACCGATTTACTGACTATTCAAATTGTCATATTTCCTAAAATATTCATCCAAATTTCATAAATAAGGTACTAAAGTTTTCCTTTTTAGATGCTCTCCAAAAAAAAAGTACTGTAGACACTACATTTAGATACTTTCAAAACTTTATAGTGATACCTAATAAATGTGCTGAAAGAAAAACTGGGCAATAGCAGAATCAGATGTAGTGTGCAAGAAAGAAGACTGCACTGGTATAGACACACAATAAGTATGGATGAGGACAGCTGAATAAAGAAGTGACAATAAGTAAACATAACTGAAGCTTGTGGTTGAGTGAGACCCAGAAAGAAATGGGATGAAATGATGAAAATTAATCTCAGGATTCTGAGCCTCATGGATAGCAAAGGATTGGAATGTCTGACAGTATGTGGTTCATCAGAAGACATGTCCATTGTAGAAAAACTGACTACTGAGAGTACTGTGTATTTTATGTGTGTGTGTGTGTGTGTGTGTGTGTGCATGTTTGGTGGGGATATATGATCTGGGTGGATACTATAGTGGCTCTCAGTTATGTTCTAGGTTATGGTTAACTGCATCAATCAGTATTTAACGTCTATGACTACTATTAGTCATCAGTCACTCTGTAAATTCTTCCAATGGGTAATTTCTTGTTTGCTTCATTGGATAGAACTACTGTCTGGAGTATGTATTAGCAATAATTATAATGATATACAACATGAAGACTTGTTCATTTCCTCTTTTTTACAATTTTATACAGCATATTTTTATGGTTATACAAGGAAATAAATTTTGAGGATGAACAAGTCTCCATGTTCTATATTGTTATAATTATTGCTAATACACATAGACACACACACACACACACACACGTGTGTGTGTGTATATATATATATATATATATATATATATATATATATATATACATACATATATACATACACCTGTACAGATATATATATCTTAATATATAAAGCTGAAGTTGTGTGTCTGTGTAAAGCCTTTTTAAAAGTTTATAGAAATTCACATTTTCCACTTTTTCGTAAAATTTTTTACATCAATGGAATTTTCTCAATGTGAACTTTCCAGTGCAGTAATTAGATTTTTAAAATTCCGTTTACTTTGTGTGATTGAAGGGAGATTTGGCTGTTGTTTCTAGCAACTTTTATATTTCTTCCCTTCTACCTGTAACGCGTTCTTATACACATATATCACGCGCTCAACATAAAAAATAGAGAGTAAGAGTGAGAGAGGGAGAGAGAGAGAGAGAGAGAGAGAGAGAGAGAGAGAACGTGATACATACAAAGTCTTCTTCCTCTCTCCCATTTAATAGTTTTCTTGTATCCCTCTACTTCTAACATATTTTTCATAACATAGAAACGTAAAAACACACACAACCACACATATGTGATCTGTGACAACAACATACACAGAAACACATCAACATTATATATATAAGATTTAGTTTCTGTGTATTTCTTATATATATATATATATATTGAAAAAAGTCGTCAGAATTTTGGAATAACTTCTTTCATTTATTTTATACATATATTAGTGCTTTCGTTCGTCTTTCGAACTTGTCAAATATAATTCTGTGAAAATACAGAGATCTTGCTTATTTATATAAAAACAGGTGTTTTGCGGGGTTTTGTTTATAACAGAACATTGTTTTGTTTTTTTGTTTTTTTGGGGTGAGGCTTTGGAGACAATGGAAGATGTATAAGCAGATAGATAGATAGACAGGCAAAACACAAAATCTCATATACTGCATCACCTGTCCAAACTGTAAAGAAAATTATGTTGGCGAAACGAATAACTCACTCTGTCAACGTGCAAGAATTCACAAGCAACATATCTGACAAGAAGAACTAAGAATGATTCCATTGAGTAAACATCTGGAAATATGCGGAGACGGAAAGTTAAAAATCTTTCCTTTTTATAAATGTACACAGGACGATCCACAATACCGAAAGGCAATGGAACTACTCTTCATAAAAAATTTTCACCTAAGTTAAATGTTTGAAAGAGAAAAAAGAAAAACAAGGAATACGTTTTGTATGTATATATATGTATATATGTGTGATATGATATATATAGTTATTTTTACTAATTGATTTTACTAATTCGATTTTTCAAATTTACAAATATTATACTAATATACTCTCATGCAGAACTACACCTTACAAAAAATAAATAAATACATGAATGTATGACAGGAATATATTCTAAATAGGACCCAAATATATAAAAAGAAAGGACAAAGAATATAAAAGGAAAGAACTAAAAACAAAGAAAAAACAGGAAGACATTTTTTGTTTTCTTTATATTTTCTATTTATTATTCTCTATTTTTTTTTTCTTCTCTCTTCTTCCTTTCTTTTTTTCTTCCTTCTTCTACCATCCCTAGAAACCCTCTCAAAACAGTACAGTAAGTAGTAAACAAGCTTTTAACTTTTTTTTTATTGACACGCCTTAAAAAGACCATTTCAATACAATGGCCCTTCTCTCTCTCTTTTACCCCATCCATCTCTCTATCTGTCTGACTATCAGTCTATCTATCTCTCTATCTGATGTTTTATTTCATTGTATGTTTTATTTTCCTTATTCTTCTTATTTTTCTTAATTACTCTCTGTCTGTATCTATATCTTTGCAATGGAATCTGTCCTTTGCCGTTCCTGCCTAATGGCTTAAACCTATGGTCACTAACATGCCATATTAAATCCAAGCAAAACAGAGTTTATCTAATGAGATACCTCTTATTACATTACCTGATGAGATGTTTCTGCACCGAGAAATGCACCCCCAATTAATTGTATAGTTTTCCATCTGCAAGGGTTCCATCTACATGATATGTCAAAATGACTGTTGTGAGCAATAAAGTTTCCCGTGTGTTCCATTTTCGATCTCTATCATCTGTTTTATATTCAACGTACACTGAGGAATTCTTGAGGTAGATCCAGTGAGAATTGTGTAATTACTGTGGATGACATCAGGTAGCCATAGGCAGTGAGCATGCTTCATTGGTGTGCTACTAGGAACCTACTCAATACTTAAATATGCATTCAGTATAAGCATATTGGTCAAGCATGTTTAGTGCTTGACCCAACAAAATGTTGGATCATGCTCAAACGAGTCTTGGCTATAATTCCATAACCTTGCTGCACATTAGAAAAATTGATTTTGTACAATTTTAAAATTTTCATTAACTTTTTAAGACTTTGTTAAAATTTCATATACTTAATATTAAAATATTCATTGTATTATAACCTTTATTTTCATAAAGTTATATAGCATAATAATTAATAATTATAATAATAAAATCTTTTTAACATTATTTTCTCGAGAACCTCTTCATATCCACATTTCAGTTTTTTTTACTCTCACTTATCCTCTCCCACTCTTCTTTCTGTTTGTTTACTCTCTCTTACTTATTCTCCTCCTCACTCTCTTTTTCTGCCTGTCTGTCTCCCTCTCTTTCCCCCCTGTCTCTTCTGTTTGCTTTTCTCTCTCCCACTTTTCCCCTTTCTATGTTTATTTACTCTCTTTTTAACTTTCTGTCAATTCTCTTTCAGTCCTCCTGTCTGTCTATGAGTCCTCCCCTCTCTCTGTATCTATCTTTCTACCTGTCTGTCTATTTTACTCTTACTTATCCTCTCCTACTTATTTTCCTCCCCTATCAGTCATCCCCTCTTTATTTATCTATCTTTCTATCTGTCTCCCTCCCTCCCTCCCTCCCTCTCTCTCTCTCTCCTATTTGCTTTTCTCTCCCACTCTTCCTCTTTCTATGTTTGTTCATTCTCTTTTCAACTTATTCTTCTTTTTCTGTTAATTCTCTATCAATCCTCATGTCTACCTATCTATGAGTCTTCCACTCTCTCTATATCTATCTTTCTGTTGGTCTGTCTGTCTCTCTATTTCTATCTCTGTCTTTCTCCCACTTTCTTTATCTTTTTATTTGCGTTTCTCTCTTACACTCTTCCCCCTCTTACTGCTGTAACTTTCTCTCTTTCTCTTTTACACTTCCTTCTCTATCTCCTCAACATGCTTTACTACCTTTTCTTTCCTGTCTATTCTAACTATTCCTCTTTACCTCGCAACACTAGAGGAGTTAAATCGCCCACGAGTTGACTTCTCTCTGGTTATGTCTTGTCTCTTCTTTCTGGTGATCATTGCCAGGCCAAATTTAATTAACACTATGTCCAAATTCTAATTAATGAGTTAAATTAGTGTTTTCTTACTTTTCACTGGGCTCAAGAGTAACCTGAATAGCATGAACAGAGGGAGGTACAGATGTTATTATGTGAGACAATGTGGTCACTTTACCTGTTGGAAATAGCAGCCAGATTACCCTCAAATCACTTTCTACTGTCTCTTAGAAAAGACGCATTTGATGATGTATTTCTAGACATACTGTATCAGAAATACAGAACGACTGCTCAAGCTGAAATATCTTTGATCGTAGATTTGCTTGCTCAGGAATGGTCTGGGGCTAAATAATCAGAAATGTTTTATGTACATTATAAAATAAAAATCAATAGTGGCCTTTCCCACATAAAAACCAACAATCTCCTCAACATGGTATGGAGGTGAACCAGAAACTGGGCTAATGGTAGCAGTGGTACTTGAATGATAATCTAAATAATAAATAATATAATATAATCTTAAGAAAAATAGAAATTTAAATGGAAAAAATCTCCTGTTTTACAGAAAAAGGGTTCAGCAAAATGTTCAAACTTTAAATTTTTCTAAAAAAAAAGTGTTGTTTTACAGAAAATGCTTTGATAAAATGTTAAGTCTTCAAAAGTTAGACTCAGAAAAATAAAAAAATGTTAATTGGCATTTTGTTGCACTTTTTGAAATGCTTCATCTCATTAGCAAATGCATTTTGTTTTCAAAGGGGGTGGGGATACCACCACTTCAATCCCCTTTTATTAACAAATGAAGATTAACAATATCATTTCTTTTAGAAGTGCAAGTAGAATTTGATGTGGATTAAGAATGGAAGGAAACAAATAATGAAATGGGGGAGAGAAGAGAAAAAGAAGGAGAGGAAGAGAGGAGAAAAACAAAGGTAGTTCCAGAAAGAAGCAGAATGATGTAAGGTGAATGATGGAATGAAGAAGAGAAAAGGAAAGGAAGGAGGATGAGAGAAAATGAAAAGAAGAGGAGAGAGAAAAGAAAAAAAGTGAGATAAGCCTGGGAAGTAGGATGATGACCCAGATGAAGAGAAAGGATTGAAAAATGGAATGGAGGAGAGAAAAGGAAAAAAAAAAAGAAGATAAAGAGAAGAGTTTATTATTAAAACTATTTTCTTCAAAAAAGTGCAACAATAAGAATTTTTTTATTTTTCCAATTCTAGTTTCTAACTTCTGAAGCCTCAACATTCTAACTTCCGAAGGCTCATAATTTGAAGAAAAGCAACAAAAATGTATTAGGTTATAGCAGTACGTACGTTTCGTACAAGCTTCATTTATTTATGTAGTGAGAACACCACATAAGATGTGCAATGAAAATGTACTCCTCAGCTGCATAATGGAAGTTCATTTCAGAAAGCCATTTTGTAAATGTGTGCAAATACAAGAGTAGGAGATGAAGAGAATACCGTCTTGACTGGGCTGCTAATCAACAGTCTAGACTGACCACACATGTGATGTTAAATGGTCTAGATAGATGGCTATTTACTTGAACTACTGAGTGGATGTCACTGTATAAAGCAGTGATCCAACCACAGAAGACTGGACTGAAATTAGCCAGACTAATGACAGCCTCCAAGTATCAATGATCAACCCTATCGAAAGCTTTTGATTGATCCAAATTGATCAGTGCCCCGCCCATACCAGGTTCCTTAAGTACTCTGTCTGTGATGTAGCACATGAGGTGGAGGTTGTCATGGATACTTCTGCCTGGCATGGCACATGTTTACGCCTTGTCAACCAGTTTCTCGATGATAAGTGCCAACCTCTCGGCTAGCACCTTGGCCAAAACTTTCAAATCTGCATTGAGCAGAGTGATGGGCCAGAAATTATCTATAATGTTCTCCTTGTTTAGGTCTTTCTTTAGCAGAGCCACCACTCCTCAGCTCACAAAACAGGGGATACTCCCGTTTTGCTGCCAGTTGCAGTAGACTGTTGCCAAGACATCTTCAAATAAGTCTGGCATATGACAATAAAGCTCATAGGCCAGACCATCCAAGCCTGGCAACTTGTCTCTCATGCAGCCTGCCATTGCATTCCATACATCAGCGGCTGTAATGGGACTTTCACAACTCTCCGCCTGCTTTGCCAAGAGTCATGGCAAGCCATGCAAGTAGGCACTAAAGTTTATCCTGCATTCCGGCCCACCAGTTGATGGAAGGCCTCACACATCCTTTCAGGCGTAAGTAACTTGTGTCTCTGTTGATCTATCAAAGACCAAATGGTGGCTTTGTTGTCACGTTGCACCTCCACCATTTGGGCCTCTCGGGTGGCTCCAGTTCCCTCATTTCTTAAGGCACACATCCTAGCTCTGACAATGCAACCTTTGTGTTTGGCATTGAAGTGTTGATCAAGGACCAACCTTGCCACCAGCATGTTGGTCACAATGTCACTTCTAAGTGTCCCTTCTAATTTTTTAACTAGGTCTCCCTCTATTCTATTTCAATCTCTCGCTTTAATTGCCCTCTTTAGGGTAAATCACCGTATGTCTTTGATGATGGCTCCCGTCAGTGCCCTCCTAACTAATGTGCTAATCCGGTCTCTGTAAGCTTGTTGCACCAGGAGTGATATGTTCAGCTTCCAGTATCCGGGACCCTGCTTATTATTCTTATCTAAGTCGAGCATACAAGTCATGAATTTGTGATCTGTGTAACTGACTATGTGAAACTGTGGACAAACTACACTATCCCTATCTACTGTCTCACAGAATACTCTATCTAAATATGATCTGGATGATCCAATGCTGTTGGTCCCTTTCCACATTGGCACGTTCAGGTAGTTCAGCTGGTACCTGTCAGACAGTTGGAAACATCTGAGCAGATCTTTGAGGCATTTGCATCCCCTTCTCTTCCTATCTCTCCCTACATATTCTAGACGTGTGTCCAAGATAGCATTCCAATCTCCTACTAAAAGTAAAGATTGAGACATTCCCAGGAAAACCTCTAGACGTCAAAAGAAATCCAACCAACTTAAGGATGGTGCGTGTACCGTTATCAGTCAGAGAGTACACCCATTAATGCCATCAACATCCAAGACAACCAGCCTACCCTCTGGGTCTAGGAATACTGCCCTTACTTTGGGATCCAGACCCTTTTGAAAAAGCACTGTGGTGCCACCACCACCCATTCTTGACAGACACAGAGAAAAATAAATGTCGAATTGTCTGCTGAACATGGGCTTGAGGGTCCGCAGGCTGGAGAGTCTGGTTTCACTGATGGCTGTAATATCTACATTTAGTGGTTTGATGTCATTCAACAGGTAGCCTTATCTCCAAGGCGACCCCCCCGACACACACACACACACACATTTATAATATCTAGTCTGAGCATGGACCTAGTGAAAGTTGTGCTTTACACACAAAGAGAGAAAAGAGTCACTTGCTGTTCAAAAACAGGGTGTTCTCCTCAGAAGTTTCTGTGAGGAGGTTTTTGTAAAGTTTTTTGACAAATGTTTTTGAAATCTCCTTACTGCATTAGGGTAGAGAGATTTCATGATTTTGTGTGTGCTTTGTGTAGTGTTTAAAATTTGTATGTGTTGTGGTGGTGTTGTGTATGGGTGTTTTTTTTTTTTTCAAATTGTTTCCTGTGATGTCAGTGTGAGACCTGATGCATTGCATCAGGTCCAAATTGTTGGTGTTGACTGCAGTTAGCATTGTGGGGCCACTTGGCACGTTTATGTGTTTGTAGTGTTGGTGCTGGTATTGTTAATGTGTGTGGAAATGTTGACATTGGGAGTGGTGTATCTCCCTGCTTTGTTTGACAGAGTGATCATTCTATTTTTTTTCCCTTTTTTCTTCTTCCCCCGTGGCCATTTGCCATTCTTCTGTGTCGCCTTCACCAGACTACATGTCGGAGGAATCAGAATATTGAAAGGGAAGGGTATTGGGGTCGATTTGTGTGTGTGTGTTGATGATGTTGCTGTTGTTAGTGCTGGTTGGTGGCTGTTGGGATGTGTTGTATAAGTAGCTGGAGGTGAGAGGTTAGTCTTTTTCTTCTTTTCTGGCTTTGGTGCTTCTGTAGCTGTTGTTGTTTGTTGGTGGTGGTGATGGTGGTGTCGATTGGTTGGGTTGGTTGAGTTGGTTGGCTGATTGGTTGGTTGGTGGAGCTGTTTCATCTGTTGTTGCTGCTGTAGTTGTGCTGATGGTGATGTGAGTAACAGTGCTGGTTTTGTGTTGGTTTTTTTTCTTTTTGGTGTTGTTGTTGTCCCTGTACTGTTGGACACAGTCGAACGCAAGGTGGTTTTTGCTACCACAAAGGTGACAATGTGACCGTTTGCCTTCATCGGCCACATGTAGGTTTGTGCTGTCCAGCAGTTTTACTAAGTCTGGGACAGATTCGATCTCTTTTGATCCACTTGGATTAAGTGCTTGGTCTAACCCAGTTTTGCTGCTCCAGGACAGCAATTTCTAACATATTAATTGCCTCCTTGAAATCATAGCAGAAGGCTGACACCAGCCATCGTATTTCTATCTCAGGGCGCACATCTTTGATTTTTATTTTCGTCACATGATGACCAAGGTATGTAGGAATCATGATGATTTCCTCACATTTAAGTGGCTTAGTGGAATGTTCTTTTGCTTGTTCCTGTTTATTGAACCTTACTTTGACAGTGGAAAATCTTTTGCGCCTGGTAATATATTTTCTAAATGCCCATACAGGCCTTAAGCACTTTTCCACTGTTTGTTGAGTGGTATGTTCCAACCTTTTTGTTTTTATGTTTATTGTTTTATAAATTATTGTTTTTGTTTTTTTTAAATGTCCTGCAAAATGTCTTTTGGTGTGTGTAATTTTATTGTTCTTTCTTCTTTGGTTAAAACTGACTTGCATTCTAACAATTCTTGGGTCGAAAAAACATGAGTTGTCTCTTTTGCGTCAGAATAGAAGCAAAGTTGTTTTGTTTGTTCATGTTGGTGGTGATTATTTTCTTTCTTACTTGTTGCTATTAGCAGCAGAGGAAAGTCAACTTCCAAATTGGTTAGAGACGCTGTTAGTCTCAAAATAAAACAGATGGTCTACTTGTGTGTGTATGTGTGTGTTTATTTGCAATACACTGTACTGAGCTTTTTGATGATTTGAAATATAAAACACAGTGTTTACCTTATTACAAGCAAACAAAATATGTTTGCAGAAATGGTTTTCTCTCTCTTTAGGTGGAAACAATAGGATTAATTTATTAAGAAGTCATTGTTATCTGATGGTGCCTACTGGGTCAAAATGTAGGTAACCCTTTGTTTGACATCTCCATGGAGAGCTGTAATGGGACTCTGTCTAATCTGAATAACCATATGATTAATCATCATTATCATTTAATTTTCATGTTCCATGTTGACATGGGTTGGATGGTTTGCCAGGATCTGATAGGCCCAAGAACTGCATCATGCTCCAGGATCTGCTTCCTAATGCCAACCACTTTATAGCAAGTATTGGGTGCTTTTTTAATGCCATCAGCACTAGTGAAGCCATCATCAGGTTGCAAAACTTTGAACCCCCAAGGGGTGGATGGCAAGCAATTTTATGCTTGGAGGTGAGAGGTAACAGATATACACAGATTCATCTGAAAATGATTTAATAGAAATATTTAAGTTTTACATTAGCTTTAGTTTAATAAGACAAAACTAAGAGAACACCATTTACATTCATAAAATTTCCAACCAGCCACTAGCTATAATTAGGAACATATATTCACATATTATCTTTCCCTTTAATTCAGAATAACTAATAGACTTTCTAACCAGCATTTAGACGGTACTATTTTCAATAAAGCAGCTAGAAATGGATTTAGTGAAAACTAGAAAGCATAAATTAAATGTCACTGTAATATAGCCAGAATTTCCTAACTTTAATAAGACATTTCTCACTTGTTCCCAAATTCCATAACTCTTCAATTCACATAACATTAAGGTGATTAAGGAAACATTGCTTCCATAATAAAATACCACAGTTGCAAACACCATCTCCATACAGCCATCATTCCAAGAACCAACTTGTAACTGTTGAAATTCGTCTTTTTGTCCATTCAGGGGATTCTGTCTCTCACTGAGCACCCATACCACTTCCAAATGGCATTGAAAGGAATTATATTCTTTTATTTGTTTCATTCATTTGACTGCAGCCATGTTGGAGCACGCCTTTAGTTGAACAAATCAACCCCAGGACTTATTCTTTGTAAGCCTAGTACTTATTCTTTTGCCGAACTGCTAAGTTACAGGGATGTAAACACACCAACACCAGTTGTCAAGCGATGGTGGGGGTACAACACAGAAACACAAACACACACACACACATACACGATGGGCTTCTTTCAGTTTCTGTCTACCAAATCCACTCACAAGGCTTTGGTTAACCTGAGACTATAGTAGAAGACACTTGCCCAAGGTGCCATGCAGTGGGACTGAACCCAGTTGGTAAGTAAGCTACTTACCACACAGCCACTCCTGTGCCTATGTGTCTAACTAAAATCTTTCAAAGTTCATTTCCTTCAACATCTCTACTCATTCTGGTCAAGGAACAGGGAAACTTACAGTTTGTTTGGAAACAGTGATTGGAGACCGGCATACCCTCTAGTAAAATGGAAATAGGCTGGTCCTATCAATGTTGTCCCATTTCTATTTTATTGGAGGGCATGCTAGTCTCCAATCACTGTAAGAACTATAAGCTTTACTTAATTAAGAAGTACCAGAGACTGAAGCAACCTGTGAAATCACATTACTTCTTAAAAAATTTCCAGTTGCTCCAAAATCACAATTCCTAAAAATTAGCTTTAGCCAGTTCTAATCAGCAATGTGAAGTAAATTCCCTTGAAAACAATACCATTAGAGTGAAATGCCTGTTTTTGTATTACTATAGAACAAGTTGTAGATTTACAACAAATCTAATTACATTTTAGCTTCAACCAATGAGAAGGCTTTATGGATATAATGCCTTCTGCCATTTTTAACATTAATTCACACTATCATCTGAAATATGTTTTTTCCAATAAATGTGCATATATAAACAAACACTGTATCACTGTATACGAGTGTTTTGATGTGGAGAACTAACTTGAGAAGACAAAATTTACAAGTGAAATGTTATTTCTATCAAGATTTGGTAAATAAATGCAAACTGATATAATTGCGCCAAAAAATGATGATATTATGACTGAGATGAATTTTAAAATATTGAAAAAGTTTTCTACTTTGGAAAAAAAATGTCTTTTCAACTACCATGATAATGAAAATATATTTTATCCCTAAGGTGAATTAAAAAATAGCTTTTTCATAAATTGAGTGGACAGAAATATAAACATTTATCATTATATATAATATACTAGCAGAGATACTCGGCGTTGCCCGTGTTACATGCAAATGAAGGATGAGACTTTTCTCTTATATTTTGTGTAAGGAACTGGAATACATATGATTCGAATTTCATCAAAATTGCACATGAGGGTTCTTTCCCTCTTTACACACCCTAAAAAAATTCTAATCATGAGACATGTATCCCATATTATTGATATTTATGCACATATTCCAAAAGTTCATTCTTCTGGAACCTGTAAAAAGGATTTTGCTCCTGAAAAATGGAGCTCATGGAGCTCTAAAATGTGGGAATGAAGGCCCCTATTGGGGTTTGAGTGTGTTAATGTCAACCAGAGAAGTTGAATTGTTGGGAATGTTTTTAACTTGGGTCTTATAGTATGCCTGTATATATGTGAGAGTATAGTTTCACTTTAATAGTTTCAGTATGAAATTGAAAGTATTAAAGTGAAAGTATTTGAAATTACAGTAGCGACACGTTGTTGTTTCACTTTTGACATGTAATACTGAAATAGTGGAATAGTTTCAGTGTTAAAGTAAAAGTATCTGACATTACAGTAGAGTGATGTTATTGTTTCAGTTTTAACACATTATACTGAAATAGTGGAGGGATATGATATTGCTGTGGGCTCGAACTATGCAAGAAGTTAAACATTTTTTTGGCCTAAGACACTACATGGACCCTAAGTAAGGCATGTGTTAATTTGGAATGAAATTGGTTGTGTAGTTCTCAAGTTTTAGGGATTCACACACACACACATTCTCATCTTTATATATCTGATATTTATGCACACATTCCAAAATTCCAGTGTTATGGACCCTGTAAAAAGGATTGTGCTCCTGAAAAATGGAGCTCATGGAGCTAAAAAATGTCGGAGTTAAGGCCTCTATTGGTGGTGGGTGTATTAATGTCAACCAAAGAAGTTGAATTGTTGGGAATGTTTTTAACTTGGGTCTAATATGTATTGTTTGAATTTCTTTGAAATAGGAAATATATGTATGTTCACTGGGTTTGTAAAAGAGAGCAAAGCTACAGAAAACCAAAAGACGAATGATCACGATAATCATTCAGCTACCCTAGCCTAGTTGTTACTACTCCTCAATGTAGGATTCCTCACCATACAGGTGACAGGCACAGCTGTAAGATGCATTATGGATCTATAGCAATTGGAAGGGCATGACCCAATTGAAATAACAACGTGTGATGTTTGGAGTGAAGGGAAATGAAAGTGTTGCCTCTGGAGTTTGCAAATGACCACTATACCGATAGGTAACTGGGCAGAAAAAATTTACAATCAATAAATGTCTTAGAACAACCAGTCACTCATCTGGGAAGGCCTTGAAATCAATGTTACCAACTGGGGACTATGTGTGACCCAGTGATAATAAAAAGACTCAAAGGAGGTCTGCAACAAAATAATTTTACTGAACACTTTGCAAGTGAATCAGTGGAGGCAAAAATGCGTCTCATTTACTTGACAATTTATGCACCACATTGCAGAAATCACAATGTAACTATATCTGAAAGGATAGTCTTACACTTTTGTACCGTTGAATTAGAAATAATGCTCATCTGTTATGTTCGGGTGACCCTATAGCTTCCAATAGTACAACTGTATTCGTCTTTGCTTAGGAAAAATGACTAAATTGTGGGTGTGAAGTCCCCATGAAGGGGTCTTTGTAATTTCTAAGAAGAAATTTTAGAAATATTACTTTATTTGTGTGTAATATGTATGGTTAAAATTTCATCAACATCAAAAATATATGAATTTTCATGGGGGTTATGGCCGTTATCCATAGAATATAATTTCCAAATTTCATAAAGATCTATTCAGTACTTTTGACGTAGTTTTGGATAAAAAAAAACAAATGATTAATTTATGTGTTTGTGTGCATGTGTATGTGTGTGTATGGGTGTATATATGTATAGATATCTGTATGCATGTATATATGTGTACATATTACATGTACATCTATCTATATATATATATATACATCTACACATATGTAAACATATACATGTATGCATATAGCTGTATATTTATATATCAGAGTGTAAGTATCTTGAGAGAAAAGCTGAACATAAGAAGCATCAGTAGTGGTGTGCAAGAGAGACGATTGCGCTGGTTTGGACATGTGGTGAGAATGAATGAGGATAGCTGCGCGAAAAAGTGCCACTCCCTAACGGTTGAGGGAACCCGTGGAAGAGGTAGGCCCAGGAAGACCTGGGCTGAGGTGGTGAGGCAAGACCTTCAAACATTGGGCCTCACCGAGGCGATGACTACTGACCGAGACCTTTGGAAATGTGCTGTGCGTGAGAAGACCCGGCAAGCCAAGTGAGATCGTTGCCAGGGCCCCTGGACTGGCTCTTGTGCGGGTGGCACATAAGATGTACCATCCTGAGCGTGACCGTTGCCAGTACCGCCTGACTGGCCTTGTAGGGTTTTCGAGCGAGATCATTGCCAGTGCCCCTGGACTGGCTCTTGTGCGGGTGGCACATAAAAGACACCATTTTGAGCGTGGCCGTTTTCGTGCGGGTGACACGTAAAAGCACCCACTACACTCTCTGAGTGGTTGGCGTTAGGAAGGGCATCCAGCTGTAGAAACTCTGCCAAATTAGATTGGAGCCTGGTGTAGCCATCTGGTTGCACCAGTCCTCAGTCAAATCGTCCAACCCATGCTAGCATGGAAAGCGGACGTTAAACGATGATGATGATATATGTATACATATACATCTATATGTATACATGTATACATATACATCTCTCTCTCTCTCTCTCTCTCTCTATATATATATATATATATATATATATATATATATATATATATGCATGTATGTATGTATTTATGTATGTATGCCTGTATATATGTGAGAGTATAGTTTCACTGTAGTCGATACAGTATGAAAATGAAACCATTAAAGTGAAAGTATCTGTCATTATAGTATCGAAATATGATTGTTTCAGTTTTGATACTGAAATAGTGGAAAAGTTTCATTTTTAAAGTGAAAGTATTTGACATGAGTGTTTTGTTTCACTTTTGACACGTAATACTTAAATAGTGGAGGAGATATTATGTTGCTGTGGGCTCAAACTATGCAAGAAGTTAAAAAAATTTTTTGACTAAAACACAACCGGGACCCTAAGTAAGGCATGTGTAAAATTTGAATGAAATTGGTTGTGTAGTTCTCGAGTTTTAGGAATTCCCACAGACACACACACACACAGACACACACACACACACATACACACACACACACACACACACACACACACACACACACACACACAAACACATATACATTCTCGTTTTTATATATATATAGATTATTGTCTGTAAATACTGGTTATCACTCATATTCAAATATGTTGTGCAAGTTAAATTTTTTTTTTTTTTTTGCTTTATTCTTTGATAACTGATTTATTGACATCTCACTTCCTATGTCATCTTCTGATTCTAGCAGAATCTTTCCTTCTTTATTGGGAGGCAATTGTAGATATTATTGTCTTAGATATTATTACATTAAAAATATTTTACACACAGAGACAAGTCAAATCACCAATGATTTATACAATTTTAACTAAAGCTAAGTAACATTAAATACTATAAATACAATTCAACTAAAATAAACTGAATAATGTCAACCACCAATAGCTTCAGCAAACAAATTATTTGTTGACACATGCTGATGCTTGCCAAATTGATAATTAATATTCACGTGCACATAAAACAGCAATAATCAAAACAGTAACATACATATTCATTTCTAACATGTTCCAGCTGATTGGAACCATGTCAAAATACCAGTGTCTCAAAGTTCTTTTATGTGAATGAATTGAATGTATTTGAAAGAAGGTGTTCTCCAAAAATAATACAAGTATTAAATCTACCAGAATGTATTAAGAATGTACATCATTGTTTTGGTTCTCAATGTTTTGTATGCATTTGATACTTAATTCATCAATTTGGCTTGCATCAACATGCATCAACAAACAATTTGCCTGCTCTATAAAGAGCCACCTCTCTTCTTTAGTTTCACTGATTCAGGCAGTGAAGGCATGTGGCTTAGTGGTTAAGGTATTCAGCTCATGAACATAATGTCATGAGTTGGATTCCCAGCAGCATGTTGTGCCCTTGAGCAAAACATTTTATTTCACATTGCTCCAGTTCACTCAGATTGTAAAAATGAGTAATACCTGTATTTCAAAAGGCTAGCCTTGTCACATTCTGTATCACACTGAATTTCCCAGAGAACTACATTAAGGGTATGTGTGCCTGCAGAGTGTTCAGCCACTTGTACATTAATCTCATGAGAAACTGGAACTCTTGGAATGGCAGTTGATCTGGGCACAACCAGGTCAACATTTCAGTGTCTCAAAGTCAACTTACATAAAAAAATCATTTGTGCTGTCAGCATACATTGTTTGAAAGGAGATGTTCTCTAAAGGCGAAATACAATATAATCACATTCAAATCTTCTAGAACATATTAAGAATGAATATGTGCACAATTGCTTTGAATCTTGTTCTATGTTTACATGATAATTACTGTTCATTATACCATACAATTAATCCGATTTATTTCACAAATATGTGTGTATATTTTTTACTAAGTTTCTGTTTATGAAAAGTAATTCATATATTAAAAATGTCTTTTTTAGGTGCTTCTGTTAAGCCTCTCCAAGTTGCAGCCAATAAAAATATTCAAGTTAAGAACTGTCCATGTGGTTATAATCAGGTAACAAGAATATTAATAATACTTTAAACAACTCTTTTCACATCTTTTCCAATGCTATTCAAAATCTTTTTTGATATATTTTCAATAATACATCCATACCATGGACATTTATAACACAGTTGCTCAAAATATGAGCCAAATCTCCTAAAAATCATGCCCTACCATTATAAAGAGAAAAGAAGCTCTATTGAATAATGTGGTCTTTTATGCATTTTACTTGAAGGAAAAATACAGTTAGTTATGGCTGAAATGTCCTTGATCATAGGCTTGTTTGGTCAAGTCTAACCTTGGCTGAATAACACCTTATTGCTGAATAACTCATTATTCTACAGATACAGGAATTTCTATGAAACTCTCTTGCAAATGTCATGCTTGGAAATTCTTACATTACAAATGTTAACAAACTCACTCAACACCTCCTTTGCAATTTCAACTTCAGAAAGATCAGTTTAAGGAAATGAAATAAATATGAGAACTAGTACAAATTATTACTACCATAATTTATGCACCTGTGTAATTTACACTGGTGATTTTCAGGATAAAAATTGTTAAAGAAAGCTTCTACTCATGTAAAATTCACATCCAAAAGTTTGCAGAATTGCCAATATGGCCAGGGGGAAAAAGGTTTTCAATTTAGTTGCATTTAGCTTAATTTCATTTATGATTAGATTTTATTAAATTTTCATTAAATAAAAATAATTTCTGTTTAACAGGTATCACATTTTAATGGCTATTAAATTACAGTGTTTGTATTGTTTATAATAAACATCACAGCCAATGTGCTAGTGGAAAGAATGGTCCTTCACCATCTCTTTATGCAAAATACAATGGTTGCATTGTCAGAGCTAGAGCTCATCTGCTAAGACAAGACAAAATGAAAGCCATTCAATGGACTTGGGCCATGGGGTGGGGATGAGGCAACTGAGCCACAATTCAGTAATTGACAAATTAAGATGGGTGTATATTACATGGTTTCAAGCAAATGTGTGTAGCTTTCCAGCAGAACTTGCCTTAATTTTGCAGAGTAAGCACTAGGTCAAAGAATGATAGACTTTAGTGCCTACCTCAACGTCTTGCCATGGCTCTCAGCAAAAGAGGCAAGACACTGCAAAATACCAGCAACTAAGATACTGGAAGTTCTGCCTTATGAGTTTTGTCATTATATGCCAAAGCTGTTTAGCAACCTTTTGGCAAATGTTTATCATAACTAGCAGCAAAATGGGACCATTGCTACTTTGCAGCAGTACCTTATTAACTGGGCAGCCCCCAGTTAATAAGGTACTGACCCGCCACAGGCTACCTGCTTCATTGGGTGCTTGAAGCTAAGAGTTTGACTTGAAAAATGGCCTGCATTCTTTGCACCAGGCAAACAATCAAAAGACAAGAAACTACCAGCTGGTTTTGGATATAGTTACAGTGGTTGGGCTAGATTGCAGAACTGCACAGTGGTGCTAGCTTGATGGTCAAAGAAAACAGCCACCTCTTGGAATTATTTTAGAGTGCATGCTTGATTCATCAGTCACTTCTCTCAACTCTTCTGTATATTCTGGTGCTCAAGCCTTTGCTGCATAAGCTCGAACTCATGAAGAGCACCCCTTTCAAGCTGAATGCAGGAGAGTTATGTCAGTGTATGCAGATAATGCAACCATAATGGTGTCAGATACCACAAAAGTTCAGGTAATTATTTTCATTCCAAACAAATATGAGGTGATGACAGGAGCAAAGTTAAATTCAAACTATCACTGCTTTACAACACGATTTGCAACTTTTCTGAAATGAAATAGTTTTGCGCCGTATTATAGAAGCTGTGTCTCTAATCGTGGACATAACTAAAAGGCTTCTTTGTTATGTAGAGTTGATCTCTATTTCTATGTTTGTGGTTTAGTTGCATAATTTTGTTTTCTTTGGAATGAATGCTAAGGCTGTCTGGGGCAAAACTACTGACCATGTTTTTACAGGAAAAAAAATTGTAGCTATTGTGTACTATCAAGGTTCTATATCAGTAGTTCTCAATCAGGGTCTATATGGCTCCTGAAGGTCCATATAAGATTTTTGTGGGATCCACACAACAAAATAGTAAATTGGGAATCCACAGTAGTATTTTATGGATCCCTGAAAAAATTTTGTTTTAGATATTTGTATTGGTATATATTGCAAAAAAACAGCTAGATTTCTTTCTCAAATGTTTTACAAATGTCTTGTGATAGACAAAATAAGAATTTTGAAAGCGGTTTGTATAAAAAAGTTTTTAAACATCAAATGACTATGGGAGTCCACCAGAATAAAATAGTAATCAAAAGGGTCCATAGATAAAAAGTGGTTGGGAACCCCTATTCTAAACAATAGAAGTGGATTAGTGATTCCCAGAGAGGAATAGGTGTAACTTACACTAGGTCAAAAGTGGACTGAATCCACAGATATTTGCATATACAATAATAGATTTTTATTAATTTTGTAGATTTATTTGTTTTTGTTTACATGTATGCTTGGTGAAAGAAGAAAAGAGGAATTAAGGCTGATGGGTTGCCACTAACCACATTTATTTCTTTGAATAATTCAGGTGGGTGTCTGTGGCCTTAGATAAACCTTTCAATATCAAGTGCTCTGTGAAGAGGAGTACAGATTATGATTTTAGGAATGTAGAATACAGAATATGAGATTTCAATGCATAAACATTTGTCTTTTAATAAGTTAGTTCTTTCACTTAGCTTCTTTTAATTAATGATTCTTTTGAAAATTAAAAACACAAAACAGACACCATTGGTATAAAATGGGTGACAAAAAGTTTAAAGGACAAATATATATTTTACTATTGTATTTTGGTATTATGGTAGTGGGTAGAGATTTTCTTCACTACTTCAGAGAGTGATGACCCTACCTGACACCAGTCCCAGGTTCAACTGACTCTGGCTGACAGTACCCAGTATGGGCCCATATCCAGGGTTACAGAAAGGAGACAACCTTCAAAGAAATTTGGAGTGGAGCCCCGTAGGCGGTTTAGTGTTCGACTCGGCAGCTCCTGCAACCAAGCTGGTGCCAAACATAATGCTCTGCACTCCTTTGGACTATGTCAACAAGGTCGAGAGAGGAATCCTGACGATTGGGCTACCCAGGATTTTCTTACATTTAGCCCAGGCCTGCTGTGAAAAGTGACAGAAAAACATGGGAAGTAGCAGTCACAAGTGATAAGTCCATTCTGATTGGCATAGGATATGGGCGCTACGGGTTACCTCTGAAGGTGAGAGGGACTCTTGTGTCCCACTGATCAGTTACCACCCACCTCAAGCTGGGCAGCCCCTAGTTAATAAGGTACTGACCCGCCACGGGCTACCTGCTTCATTGGGTGCTTGAAGCTAAGAATTTGACTTGAAAAACAGCCTGCAACCTCTGCACCAGGCAAACAATCAAAAGACAAGAAACCACCAGTCCTGCGATTAGCAAGCTGGAACGTCAGGACCATGTGCCCTGGCATATCTGATGATCTACTCTGGGTTGAAAACACAAGAAAGGCAGCCATCATCAACCACGAACTAAAGAGGCTCAACATAGACATTGCTGGACTGCAGGAGACGAGACTCCCCTCAAACGGCAAACTCAAAGAACAGGACTTCATCTTCTTTTGGCAGGGAAGAGAACCAGAGGAACCACATCAGCATGGTATTGGCTTTGCAGTGATAAACTCATTACTCTCTTCAATAGAACCACCATCAGAGGCACTGAGTGTATCCTCTCTCTGCGCTTCTTAAGCTCTTCTAGCCCAGTACATCTACTGAGCATCTATGCTCCTACTTCCTACAGCTCAGAAGAGATCAAGGACCAGTTCTACAAAGATCTGAACTGTGTCATTAGAAACATACAAACCAACGGAAATATCTACCTTCTAGGAGATTTTAACGCTTGCCTGGGATCTCACCATGACCCGTGGCCCATTTGTGTCGGACATTTTGGCATTGGCAATATGAATGACAATGGTCAGAGACTGCTTGAATTTTGCACATACCATAACCTGTGCATCACCAACACATTCTTTGCCAACAAGCCATCCCACAAGGCATCTTGAAGACATCCAAGATCTCACCACTGGCATCAGTTAGATTTCATCATCACGTGAAGATCCTTTCTGAATTCTGTCCAACTGACCCATAGTTACCACAGTGTGGACTGTGACACAGATCATTCACTAATAAGCAGCAGGGTGAGGATTCTGCCTATAAAAGTCCATCACTTGAAGAAAATGGGCCGACCACACATTAACACTGCCAGAACCTCAGACCCTACACTACGGAAACAGTTTGCTGTTTCTATCAAGGCTGCCCTCAGTAGCTGCCCATCCTCCTCTGCTGAAAGTAGGTGGAATTATATCCAGATATAATTCTACCTACTTTGCATACCACATCAATAGATACTTTCAGCATGAGTGAAAGGCATAACCCAGATTGGTTCAGTGCTGGGCTCTCAGAGTTGGAACCAGTTATCAAAGCAAAGTGCACAGCTCTGATGCAATACAAGAGTGATTCTTCTACAAAGACACTCGAAGAACTCAAAAAGGCAAGAAGTAAAACCCAACTGACTGCCAGATGCTGCGCAAATAGGTATTGGCAGGAAATCTGTCAGAGTATCCAGTCAGCTGCTGACAGTGGCGGCACCCATAGGATGTATGCCGGTTTGAAGAAAGCCCTCGGTCTATCTGCAGTCAAGTTAGCTTCTCTGAAATCAACAACTGGAGATCTCATCAAAGACCAAAGCAAGCAAATGGATAGATGGGTGGAGTACTACAAGGATCTCTACTCACAGGAGACCACAGTCGCTGAAGCTGCAATTGAGAGTGTCAAGATCTTGCCAGCCACGTGCGAACTTGACAGTCTGCCATCCATAGCAGAGTTCACCAAGACTATTGACTCCCTAGCCAGTGGCAAGGCTCCGGGAAAAAGACAGCATACCCTCAGAGATCATCAAAGCTGGCAAAAACACTGCCCTGCTTCAGCACCTTGATGAGCTTCTGTGTCAGTGCCGGGAAGAGGGTACAGTCCCTCAGGATATGCAGGTTGCTAATATCATAACACTTTACAAAAAACAAAGGTGACTGTGGTGATTGCAACAATTACTGTGGAATATCTCTTCTCAACACTGTTGGAAAGACCTTTGCTCGCGTAGGCTATAACTGCTTGCTTCTTGAATATATCCAGAATCGCAGTGAAGCTTTAGAAGAAGCGGATCAACTATTGACATGATATTCTCCATATGCCAACTTCAGGAGAAGTCCAGAGAACAGAAAATGCCATTATATATGGCCTTCATTGATCTGACAAAGGCCTTTCACTTGGTAAGTAGAAAAGGCCTCTTCATGCTGCTTCAAAAAATTGGATGTCCACCAAAGCTGTTGAGGATCATCAAATCTTTCCATGATGATATGCAAGGCACCATACAGCACAATAGTTCAACATCAGCCACCTTCCAAATAAAGAACACGATAAAGCAAGGCTGTGTCCTTGCTCCTACATTATTTGGCATCTTCTCGCTGCTGCTGTCAAATGCCTTTGAGACATCAGATGATGGAGTGTTTCTGCACAGTAGAAGTGATGGGAAACTGTTCAATCTCTTGTGTCTGTGTGCCAAGACCAAAATCAGAAGCATCCTGATCAAGGAGATGATCTTCGCTGATGATGCTGCTCTGGTATCACACTCAGAAGAAGCCCTGCAAAGGCTCATCAACTGCTTTGAGCAAGCATGTAGAGACTTTGGCTTAGTTATCAACCTCAAGAAGACCAACATCATGGGTCAGGCTACATCGGACATCCCAAACATACATATTGGAGACCACAGACTACAGGAGATGGAGAAGTTTACCTAACTTGGCTCTACCGTCACCTACAACCTATCCTTTGATGCTGAGCTCAATATACACATTGGCAAGACAGCTGCTGTGATGGCCCAACTCTCCAAATGGGCATGGGACAACAATAAGCTGACCAAGATCACAAAAATGAAGATTTACCAGGCATGTATACTTAGCACTCTACTGTATGGCAGTCAGACCTGGACACCATGCACACACCAAGAGTGTTGCCTAAATATCTTTCATATGCGCTACCTCCGGAAAATCCTTGGTAACAAATGGCAGGATCGTGTCCCCAACAAAGATTTCCTCAAGCAAGCAGAAATACTAAGCATGTTTGCACTCCTTGCACAAAGATGTATGAGATGGCTTGGACATGTTAGATGTATGGAAGATGGCAGAATCCCCAAGGACATACTCTACGGAGAGCTTGCTAGGGGCACTAGGTCTGTTGGAAGACTATTCTTACAGTACAAGAATGTTTGCAAAAGGGACATGAAGGCCTGTGATATCAATATTAGCTACTGGGAAGCGGTTGCCAGCAACTGTGGAATACAAAGGAGTGACAGAGGGAGAGAGGAGAAATGGAAAGACAAGAAAAGATGACAAGAAACTATGACATTACAACCAACCAGGCAGTCTTCATTACATCTGCGTCACCTGCCAGAGGGAATGTTTGTCCAGAATAGGACTACACAGCCACAGCAGGAGATGTAAATGACATGAAATGTAAAAACCAGATTGGATTATTTCATGCGCAACTCCATTGTTTCCTGAGACAAAAGGATGCCAACAATTGTAGCTTTTGAATGGAGTGTCAGGACATCTGTACTGTGGTATAAAGGATGATGCTTGAGAAATTCTTATTGACGGGGTACATTTGAAGTGTATGGTAATATATTGCCAGAGGTAGATGCAGCAAAATATAAAGACATGTTAGTAATGTGGTGAGCAGGTTGATATTGAATAATCAGGGTTTGGAAACAGTAATGTGACATCATTACACTGTATTCTAACCCCATTAAGCATTACTAGATCCAAATGGATGGAATTTTTGAAATGGAAAAAATGTTAATCGTGAAGAACCATTGGGTGGTGTTGAGGGATGGTATATGGACAGTAACATGTCCTTCTTTGACTTTAAAAAGAAAGCATACATGCAACTAAATCTAACTAGATACATTCCTGCTATTGCTTGATTTTAGACAGAAAGGTGTTTACATGGTCATGAATGAGGGAATAGATTGTTTAGATTGTAACTAAAACACTGTCAAATTTACTGATGGAGGACTGAAAATGTATGTTGTTATGTAGAGCAAGCAATTTTGCATGCAGTTTTTGGAAGAGAATAGAGAACCATGTCATTGAGGCTGGAACTTGACTTAGGAAGGAGAATGATGACATGCATGTTCATTAATGTTGTAGAGATAGATGTAGTAACATTAAGTTTGAAATTTGTAATAAAGTGGCAATAAAACTTCATATTATGCACAGACTATTGAATGTAGTCATTATTACAAGGGCTTGTTGACATTGACTATCTTATTTCAAATTCCACCGTCTACCAGTATTCTTCAGATCTTTGTCCTTCTGTCAAAGAGAAACTAGAAGGTTATAAGCTGACAACATGACTGAAGGAATGTATTTTTTATAAAATTTGACTTTGACTTTACTCTAGATCTTAGTGATAGATTTTGATTTTCAACTGTCCAGATTCACAACAATAAAGAGTGGTCAACATAAGTTGTTGTTTATCCCTAAGTCAGCCCTGACTAAGCAAACCTATGACAAAAAGTATTCCAGTAGTCATCATCCTAATGTCTTTTTGTTTTTTTTTGGATATAGTGTACCTTGAACAGCACTATCTGGTGTATCCTTTGAAGGAGATTTAGCTGTTTCTCTCCCAGGTTAAATGACCATATAGACACTCTCTCATATTTGCATAGTTTGGCATAAGCATTATTATATTGCTCAGTTGATCAAACATCGCCGATGCTTTTCTCTATGGGTAGTTAAGTTCTTTCTCCAAGTCTCTTTTGTTGATAAAAAGGCTTCTTAGTTTTATGGAGTTGATCTCTATTTCTACATTTTTTGCCTATTTTCTTTTTTACCTGTTTCAGTCATTGGACATTGACTATGGTGAGGCCCTACCTTGAAGGGTTTTAGTTGAAAAAATTGACCCCAGTGTGCTTTTTTAAGTTAAGTACTTATTCTATTGGTTTCTTTCACTGAACCACTAAGTTACAAGGATATACACAGGTTGTCAAGTGGTGGAGATGTGTGAGATAACCACATACAAAGACACACATGCAGACATCATCATCATCATCATTTAACATCCACTTTTCCATTGTTGTATTGGTCAGCCTGAGACTATAGTAGAAGACACTTGTCCAAGATGTTGTGGAACAGCACAAAACCACGTGGTTGTAAAGTGAAATTCTTAACCACACAGTTTATGCCTGTTCCTACATTTATAATCACTTATACTTGAAGGATTTGTTTATAGTGCAGTTTCATATTTTTGTTTCCCTTGGCACTAATGGTGATGACAGTTTGTTGCAAAGCTATTAACTGTTAAATAAAAAGGTGTGTGATAGCTAGAAGAATATTGAGCTTTATTTGATAACCAGTTGATCTAGGAAGTGGAGCCTCATATCAGTAGAGGGGGGGGGGCTGGTGCACATTGGTGCCATTGAGGGGTAGGCCCCGAAACAGCACGCATTCTCTCCTGAATACCCCATAAACTTGCTGGTTTCTGGTATGCAGAGCTTTCAACTGATAGCACCTGCATGTGCAAGTTGTTTGCAAAACATATTTTAAAACGTTTTATATCCTCAGGAATATAAAAATCAACAGTTCATCTACAGTATGCTCTTATCATTTAAAATTGGATAAGACAGACAATGCCAACTAGCATGTTTACAATTCATTGGATAGCCAATTCATTATGTATGTCTTCAGTCATAACAAAACATAAAGTCTCTTGACTTTGTTTGTATTTGTTTGATTTTGGTGACTGAGTTAGCAGTAATACCACAAATCTTACTGGGATGACAATGGAATCTGTCAAGTGCTTTACTAAAGTTTCTGAATTTATTTGAGATTGAGTTTATTCTTTTAAACTTGCACATCAAAAACTTTTTCTTTTGGATCTTTTATTTATAACAATCCACATTATAAATTCCTTTAAGTCTTGGCCTAAGCAAAACATACCATAACTTTTACTTAAAATTGTAGCTTTTTGAAACCCAGATTCTAAACTATATATTTTTATTAATTACAAATGTGTAATGTATTTACAAAACATTCTCAGCTGTGCTACTATGGAATTTCCTGTTTAAATTCACCTGCATAAATTAATCAATGGTAAATATTCAGAACATTTAATTTTTTTACATAAATCTGAATTGGCTAACTGTTAAAATATCATATAACTTCAGATTGTTTCATGCTACTTTTTTGATTTTAGGCAACACTTCCACTTGAATTTATAGAAAAGGATCAAAAGAGCATCTCACACAAGTATTTATTTCAAGAATATGTTTTTTTTTTCCTTTTTATTTGTTTCAGTCATTGGTCTGCAGCCATGCTGGAGCACCACCTTTAGTCGAACAAATCAATCCTAGGACTTATTCTTTGTAAGCCTAGTACTTATTCTATCGTTCTCTTTTGTTGTACTGCTAAGTTATGGGGACGTAAACACACCAATATCAGTTGCCAGGCCATGGTGGGAGGACAACCATATACATATTCTTCTACTTGTTTCAGTCATTTGACTGTGGCACTGCTGGAGCACTGCCTTTAGTCAAGCAAATCAACCCCAGGACTTATTCTTTGTAAGCCTAGTACTTATTCTATCGGTCTCTTTTGCCAAACCACTAAGTTACGTAGATGTAAACACACCAGCATCAGTTGTCATGCAATGTTGGGGGGACAAACACAGACACACAAACATATACACATACATACATACATACATACATACATACATACATATATATATATATATATATATATATATATACGATGGGCTTCTTTCAGTTTCCATCTACCAAATCCACTCACAAGGCTTTGGTCAGCCCGAGGCTATAATAGAAGACACTTGCACAAGGTGCCACACAGTGGGACTGAACCCGGAACCATGTGGTTGGTAAGCAAGCTACTTACCACACAGCCACTCCTGTGCCTATATATTTATTAAAAAACTGTATAAACAAACAACATAATGTATATTGAATGTAAAAACAAATGGAAGACAAACAGAAAGTCCATAATTCTTCATCAGTTATCGACCAATGGTACTTTTCAGTTTTGCACTTTTAAAGATAAGACTGAATACTTCCTAATTGGTGATGCCCACAAAAAAAAGTTTTCTTGTGTAGAATTAGGGACAAGAGCAAACAAAACGAAACAAAACAAGCAAAATGACACAGGGTGTGATTTCGAACAAGGACAAACAGTCGAACAAAATATTGCCTTGGGGCCAAGAAGATGAGAATAGTGGGTAATGTTTAGAAAATGTTTTGAGCGATGGAGAATGGAGAGAGAGAATTTGCGACTGGTCAGCTAAGGGACCAGTCTAAGGAAAGAAGAAAAAGAGAAACTGGCTGCTAGACATGTGACAGCAGCAAGCAGTGGAGAAAGACAGCAAGGAGAAGGAGCGACAGAGAAAAGAAGGGGAAAGTAGATGAAGGGGAAGGAGAAAGGCTAGAAATAGAAGAGAGAGAGAGAGAGAGAGAGAGAGAGAGAGAGAGAGAGAGAGAGAGAGAGAGAGGGGTAAGTAGAGGGAGAAAGGCTAGAAATATGAGAGGGAGAAAGGCTAGGAATACAGGAGGGAGAAAGGCTAGGAATATAAGATGAAGAAAGGCTAGGAATACAAGAGGGAGAGACTGGTCCCTTAGCTGACCAGTCACCAATTCTCTCACTCTGTCACTTCTATTCTAGCCTTGCTACTTACTCTCTTTCTCTCCTTCTCTCTCTTTCTCTCTGTCTCTTCTATTCCTAGCCTTTCTCCTTCCCCTTCATCCGCTTCCCCTTTCTTTTCTCTGTCGCTCCCTCTCCCTGCTGTCTTTCTCCTCTGCCTGCTGCTGTTACATGACCAGTAGTCAGTTCCTCTTTTTCTTTCTTTCTTAGACTGGTCATTTAGCTGACCAGCCACAAATTCTGTCTCTCCGTTCTCCATCATTCAAAACATTTTCTAAGTGTTACCCACTATTCTCGTCTTCTTGGCCCCAAGACCGTATTTGTTCAACTGCTTGTTCTCGTCCACCGTCCTATATCACACTCTGTGTCGTTTTGCTTATTTTGTTTCATTTTGTTTGCTCTTGTTCCTAATTCTACACAAGAAAAGTGTTGTTCTTTGTGAGCACTACCAATTGGGAAGCATTCAGTCTTATCGTTAAAGGTACGAAACTGAAAAGTATCATTGGTCAATAACTGATGAAGAATTATGAACTTTCTGTTTGCTCCCTTTGTTTTTATATTCAGTATATGTTATGTCATTTGTTTATACATTTTTTATTTATCAAGTAATGGAATGCAGCACACAGAATTTCTATTAAAAAGTAAGTTTTTTTATATTCTTATGTGACTCTCTATCTCCCTCTCTCCCTCTTGCCTTCATTCTTTCACCTAGTCTTTCTCTCACCCTGTTACTTCTATTCTAGCCTTTCTACTTACTTCTTCTCTCTCTCCCTCTTGTACTCCTAGCCTTTCTCCCTCTTGTACTCCTAGCCTTTCTCCCTCTCATATTTCTAGCCTTTCTCCCTCTTGTATTCCTAGCCTTTCTCCCTCTCATATTTCTAGCCTTTCTCCCTCTTGTATTCCTAGACTTTCTCCTTCCTCTTCATTCACATCCCCTTTCTTTTCTGTCGCTCCCTCTCTTTGCTGTCTTTTTCCTCTGCCTGCTGCTGTTACATGACCAGTGGCCAGTTCCTCTTTTTCTTCCTGTCTTAGACTGGTCGTTTAGCTGACCAGTCACAAATTCTGTCTCTCCATTCTCCATCGTTCAAAACATTTTCTAAACATTACCCACTATTCTCCTCCTCTTGGCCCCAAGGCCGCATTTTGCTCAACTGTTTGTCCTTGTCCACCATCCTAAATCACACTCTGTGTCGTTTTGCTTGTTTTGTTTCGTTTTGTTTGCTTTTGTCCCTAATTCTATGCAAGAAAACATTTTTTTTGTGGGCACCACCAATTGGGAAGCATACAGTCTTATTGTCAAAGGTGCGAAACTGAAAAGTACCATTGGTCAATAACTGATGAAGAATTATGGATTTTCTGGTTTGTCTCCTGTTTGTTTTTACATTCAGTATACGTTATGTCGTTTGTTTATACATTTTTTATTTATCAAGTAATGGAATGCAACACACACCAAATTTCTATTAACAAGTAAGTTTATATATATATATATATATATATATATATATATATAATAATAATAATAATAATAATAATAATAATAATAATAATGATATTAGGGATAAAATCCCAAATTACAGGTAAAAACTCAATTAAAATCAATTTATTAAAAATAAAAATTAAATTAAGCTTCACAGTATAAAATATATATAAATATATAGTATTAGAGAAAAGAACCAAGGTTTATGAACTGTCACATATAGAAAAAATTTATAATTAAAAGTACAATAAATAAGTATAATATAATACAAAGTAAATATCATAAGATCAAGATAATAAAATGACTACACGTGTTTCATAACCAATTTTCAAATAGAAAGAAATTTATATCGATTAAAATCAATTAAAACTATCGAAAATCAATTCTATTCAAAAATATAGCTAATCTTCAGGTCAAAATACAACAATGATAATAAATGAATGTATATATCAACCAACAATAAATAACAAATAAATGTATATAAAATACTTACTATATAAAGATAGAAAAATATTATTAAATATCAAAATAATAACCATTCCATAATCAATCCTTCATCCATTATAGAATAATCTAATAAGTATATTATATATAAAAACCAACTAAACAAATTTTTTCGTTTAAAATACAATTTGAACGAAGTTTAAGGCTAAAATAATAAAGATATTATTAGCACATATTTAAATGATGCAAAGCTAGGCAATTTATGATTAAAAACATTTATTTATAAGACGTCTAGTGAAAATATTCCGTATAGTATAAGAAATTAATATAAAAAGACTAGGTATTTATCGCATAAAACAGTATTAATCGAGAATATTTCAACCTTAATAAAATCAAAGTCTTATATTAGGCTAAAATGGTACTCTAATTTCAAAATAATTTAGTGTTAAATGAGGTATTGATTAAAATTATCATTAAAAATCAATTGAATAATAAAAGAATACAAGAATATTTATTTATTCCAAATAATAATATAACATCGTAAACAAAGTAAAAAATATACTAATCAAAATGTTATTATATTTCAGACTGAAACTTAGACGTAAAAGTCAAAACACAAGGTTAATTAGAAATAAAAATATGAATGAAAGATTAAGCTTAATATAGCTTAAGTTATAATTAAAAAACCGTTAACGATACTATAAACAAAGAAAAAGGCTAGTTATTTATATCATAATATAGAATGAAATATTAAACAATATTAATCTAAAATATTTCAAATCTAATCAAATTGAAGTCATATTTAGGTTAAAATAATACTCTCACTTCTAAATAATTTAGTGTTAAAAAAGGTATCGATTAAAAATAATCTTTAAAAAAATCAATTGAATAATATAAAATACAAGAATATATATTATTTTCAAACTTTTAATTATAAATTTTTTAATTTTTAATTATAAATTACTTTTAATTATAAATTTTTTCTATATGTGACAGTGAATTTTCATCGATGAGTTCATAAACCTTGGTTCTTTTCCCTAATACTATATATATATATATATATATATATATATATATATATATATATATATATACATGACGGGCTTCTTTCAGTTTCCGTCGACCAAATCCACTCACAAAGCTTTGGTTGATCTGAAGCTGTAGCAGAAGGCACTTGCCCGTGGTGCCAGTCAGTGGGACTGAACCCAGAACCATGTCTTTGGTAAGCAAACTACTTACCACACAGCCATTCCTGCACCTATATAATTATTAAAACTTTTAAAATCTATCTCATTCTTACTTGCATACATAGATTGAGGATGAAGACAATGGTAGTGAGATCACTACCATTTTAATCACTGCCACATTTCAATAATATTTTATTTTTTCAATATTTTAAAATTATATATTTAACTTGTAGAAAATGTGAAGTAAATATATTTTCAACTTGTTATTACTATTTGATTGACTCCAGTACAAATGTTACAAAAGTTATGAGAATAACTTCTACCCTGACTTTAATATTTTAAAATTCTAGATAGATAAGCCATGTAAACTTCAAAATAAGTGGAATGACTATAAATAACACATAGTAAGTGTTTTGTGAAGTAAATAAGATTTTGTGTGTATATATATATAGTGCAGATGGTATTCATTCATGAGATGACAGGAAAAAAAAAAACAGTGTTTTTATTTTTTGAGATAGTTTATCTTCATAGCATGTTTAATCGACTTCACTCAATGAACTTGCCTTTTGCCTTGATGACAGCCTCCAGACAGGCTCAGAACCAGCCACAGGCCTTGTTCACTCTCTCCCATTTTAGACTCTTGAAGGCCTTAGTAATCCTGGTCGTCAGCTCATTCTTTATGTTGCAGCTGAATTTGTTGGTCTCTCGTATCTCCATGCCCCACACAAAGTAGTGGGGTCAGTTGATCGGTAGGTCAGTGCCTAACCTAGATCCAAGGCTTCTTCATTGGAATTTCAACAACATTAACAGGATATTTTTCTATGTATATGTGCAGATTTGTATGTTTTTGTTTTATGTATGTATTCGCATGCATATAGTTACATGTCTAGACATGCTCATATACACTTAAATGATAAACTTCTGGAAAGTTTTTCAGAGTTTTACAGTTCCAGTGATGACTTGGATCTGTAATCTTCAAGTCAGTTTTCTCCAGTCTGGTTTTGGGGAGCCCAATTTCTCAACATTGGTACTTAGGCAGTGATTGGTACTTATTCTATTCCCCCAATAATTACAGGTATAAACCTGAACATGTAATCTGGATAGAATAATTGTAGATTTCTCAATAGTTAAGTGTAGATATTTTCATTTTTGTTGGTTAACATCCACTGGACAGCTGATTTCCACAACTTTACAGTTTCTCTTCTCTGTCCCAAATTACTATATCAAGTGTGTTATGTTAACATTTTATTGAGGTTTTGACTGGGACATTCCACCAGTGCTCCTTTTTGTTATGAGTAGTTATGGCTCTACCATATTGTGGGTTCTTATTTCTTTGGCCTCAGGGTTATCCTTCCAACGGATCTCATTATACAGTGTCTTAGCTACATCATGTCTCATCAGTAGATGGCATTTTCAGATAACTGCTTAGGTTGTGGGTGATATCTTTGGTGTTAACTCCACAAAGTTTGCATTGGTTATCACATTTTGCTGCTTTTCCTGCATCTTTATCTTTTTTGTGCATCAGGTATTTTGTTGATATTTCCTGTTCCTGGATTGCAATTGCATATCCTTCAAAGTAGGAGTTAGTAATCTGGTTGTTGATCCATGATAGACTGCTTTGAGGATCAATGTTACTATCATCCTGGAGTTTTCTACTGACATATTCATGCATGTTTTCTGCTGATAAACGTTCATCCTTTCATCAGATGATATGTTGCAGTAAAGTTTTGCGACTTCTTTGGGCATATATTTAAGGTTATCAGACAAGTAATACTGCTCAAGGAGCTGCCTTCCAAGTCTCATTATGTTATTAGCCTCGTGTATGCAAACTTGGTCAAAGGATGCACTTCGACACTTGGTGGCTGAAAGATGTTGCCAAAGGGATGTGATACGACATCCACAGGCAGTCTGGGTTGATGTTAAGCCTGGATTGATGATGATGATGATACATATATATATGTATTTATACATATATATGTATACATACACACACACACACATATATACACATATATATGTATACTAGCTGATGTACCTGGTAATTCCTGGAACAACAGGGCTTATCCCTTGGTTCCATTCTCATAATTGTTCTGTCTTCAGAAGTGGAGCCATCGGGTGGATGTACACTGTGCACCCTAATCAACAGGAGTGCTTCTTTCTGCATTAGACAGGTACTAATTAGGTAGCCTTTAAAATGGTTTTTGTGCATTTACAGAGAATACCGAACTGTCTTACACAGGAACTTGTTTTTAGGAATTCCTAATAAGTTATGAAAACCCAAATTGTGAAGTCAGTTATGTAATAACCAAACGTGGAATTGCCTTGACCTCCCACTTGGTAAGTAGTTTGCACTTGGGTGTCCAGGTCAAGTAATGCCTCATTGTAAATGGTGTTATTGATTGTGGCAATTTCTGTTGAGGTTTGCCTTTAAATCCTTTCTAGATGTCCTCTGCCATGCTGGTTTTGTGGATCACCCAAAGCTTGTGAGGTTCATGCAAGCTACATGTAATCAACATGGTGGAAAATAGCTGATGCAGTTGACTTAGTGCTATGCTGACTGCTGCCTCCTCCACTGTCTGGTCCCAGTGAGCATTGTCCTCCAGTAGTCCATGTTTGGCGCAGGCTTCTCTGTAGGTCATGCACACTTCCCCATTGTGTCTTCGAAAGTCTGTGAATGATGGAGAACCTCTGACAGTGTGCAGCAGTAGATGCAGAAAGAAGCACTCCTGCTGATTACGGTGCACAGTGTACATCCGCCCAATGGCTCCACTTCTGAAGACAGAATCTTCTTCCCAGCCCTCAACGTGTGCTCCTTGCTTACGTCTGTTCCATTTATTGTGTGTCCAGGTATAGTACAGGGGACCTCTACATGCAACAGTGTTTAGACAAACAGATCACATTGGCATAATTTGAAGGAAGCTGTCAAAGTGGTTTTTGATGCATTCAGAACTAGGTTTTGAGCATTGTCTTCTATGAAATATACATGCTGGCCATTTTCAAGATGTACAGATAGATTTTAAGGTGTTCCTACATGTAAACAGGGTGTGACATTTGTGATCACAGTGCATTTGTCTAAAAGCAGAACAGTTCTTCATGCAGCACTTGTCAATTGGCTGAAGTGACATGAAAGACTTCGTCATTCATTGTATATTTATGAATAAGTCACTAACCAAAATAAGTGGATCTATTGTTTAGGAAAATACTATTAACTTGTTTAAGGGTTGTACTGGATAAATTGTGAAAATAACTCTAACAGTTCGAATATCAAGAAATAAGCATACTCAACTTGATTTATACCAAATAATACAGGAAATTGGATGGATTATTTCCCTTGGTTGTTAAAATAAAATATATTGGTTATATATATGGATCCCTTCTAAGGGCCCTAGCCATCCAATTATAGATTTTTATTAAACTTCAATGAGCTTAGTAACAAACTGGACGTTACTTTAACATGTTTACAAAGTTTCACGAAAATTCGTTAACAGGTGTAGATGGCAACTTGACACAAACAAACATATAAATAAGATAAGATATATATATATATATATATATATATATATATATATATTATGAATTAATTACCAACAAAAATAATTGGTAAGCTAACTCAAAAAATCATCCAAAATAGCAGAAAAAACGACTGTGAAGGTATGTAGACTCCTCAAGAATCGATCCTTTTGGTTATAATAATAAGAAGAAAAGAGTTACGACGCAAAAACATATATATTAAATGAACATATTTATCTTCAATATAAGTCTCTTAATGAATCTTTTCTTTGTATAGAAATATATAATGAAGATAAATATGTTCATTTAATATATGTGTTTTTGCGTCGTAACTCTTTTCTTCTTCTTCTTCTTCTTCTTATTATTATTATTATATATATATATATATATATATATATATATATATATATATATATATGAATGTGTGTATGTGTCTGTATGTATATGTACATATATTTTAATGTATATATATGATATTAAATTTATTTTGTAATTAAAACTTGTAACGGTACCCATCCATGCATTCTTTGCCTATAAGTAATGTACTGCACTTCCAATTGTTAAATGCACATATTTATCTATATATATTCTCAGATCTAAAAAGTGCATCTTCTGTAGTTGGATACTTTTCACATACGTACAGAAGTATTTCAGTATATGATGCATAATAAATCAGACATAAGTATTTGATTATGATCTCTTCTATATATACATATCCTTTTTATATGATTTTTTTAATATATAGATATATTTTAGCAACCTAGATTTATTACTATTTTTACAACTATTTTTATTCAAATGTTTATAATATATTTAAATAATTTTCAAATATTATAATTTTTATATATATTTTTCCGTAATGTATATTTGTTTTTGTAATATGATAATTTATGTTTATACCTACATCACCACTATAAAATTCAGGCGTATGTATAAAAATTATTTCTGTACATATGTGTACATGGGTACAAGTGTTCAGTGTATAAGAGTGTCTCTTTGTTACTGTCGTCTATAGGGTGCATATGTGGAATATCATATGTTTCGGTGTCTGATTACTTTTTTGTCCATAATTGTCAGTGCATACATTGTATATGTGTATATATACAAGTATATACACATAATTGTTGGTTTACTTGTACAAAAATCATGGTTTTTTTAATATATACATATTTGGTTGTACCAGTATCAACATGTACAGACCTCTGTATGTTTAACTGTATATGACACATGAAAAAATTGTTTTTGAATAACCATATCCATATACATATAATGCCAATATTTAAAATTTTTTTAAATTTTCCAATCTCCTAGCAGATATAAACTAGACCATTTTTTCCCCCTTATTTATTATCTCCCCTACACTAGTCAACTTTCGATAATATTTACTTTCTCTAAAATTATTCTCTAATCTTTCCAATATATATTTTTTATATACCATTCTGTAGATGTTTTATAGTTTTAGCAGCAAACATTGTAAGTAAAATACCCCACTAATCTTCGTATATTTATTTATTATCCTTATAATTTTTATACTTTTCTTATATTGTCGTATTAACCACCTATTAGTATCTGATTTTTATTGCTTTAATTATTTTCTGTAGACTATCTCCTATATTTCTGACATATTATTTACATAGATATTCTATTGTAAAGTTTTACACCACTAACTATTTATGAGGGCTTAAACATTTTTTCTAATTTATAAAAAAGCCGAAATGATTATTAACGGTCAAATATAAATTTCAGTCTCTTGTATTTAAAAATTCCATACTCCCTCATTTGGATTTTCAACCCCACTTGCTTCTTACTACTTATATGGAGTTTAAAATTAGCTCGTTTACACTAATCTACAGAGAGAAAGTTTCCTATATTTCCATGTTATATATATCATCACCTGTGGAGGCGCAATGGCCCAGTGGTTAGGGCAGCGGACACGCGGTCATAGGATCGCGGTTTCGATTCCCAGACCAGGCGTTGTGAGTGTTTATTGAGCGAAAACACCTAAAGCTCCACGAGGCTCCGGCAGGGGATGGTGACGAACCCTACTGTACTCTTCCACCACAACTTTCTCTCACTCTTACTTCCTGTTTCTGTTGTGCCTGTAATTCAAAGGGTCAGCCTTGTCACACTGTGTCACGCTGAATATCCCCGAGAACTACGTTAAGGGTACACGTGTCTCTGGAGTGCTCAGCCACTTGCACGTTAATTTCACGAGCAGGCTGTTCCATTGATCGGATCAACTGGAACCCTCCTCGTCGTAACCGACGGAGTGCCAACAATATCATCACCTAACCATTACCCGTTAGTTGTGTTTTAAATAGACATGACTCTTAGAACAGTTACACATTAAAAATTAGTAAGAACACAATACCCATGTAATTCTAAAGTCTACCTTTTTCTTTATTAAGTTCTTATTATTTCTTATTGTGCTACTGATGAGTACTCTCTGACAACTCAGATTCTTAAAATGAATTTATTGTCTTTCTGTATGAAACAATCGTCTAGCGAATTGAATAAATACTTCATCCCATATTAACATCTAATCTCCTCCATTTATGAAAAATATGATTCAATTTGTCGAACATCATTCTGAACATCATTCTTAATATACTTATATAACTTTTCATATCTACGCCATTTTACACCAATAAATCCAAAGTAAAGTATGAAGAAACTACATTAGAAATCTTTTGGAAACTACTCCAAGTAAAGGCCGAGTTCTCATTCAACACTTTTTTTATAATATATACCACCCGGTTCACCAACTCCACCCCCTAACCCTAACTCTATATAAACCAGCTCAATGCTCTGCTTCCCCTAATAGAGTTTGAATTCCTCTGCTGATACAATATGAAATTCAGAAGATGAACAGAAAGAATTTTATCCTTGCAACCTCATTCATGTACTCCTGTTTCTGCGTAGATCATAACCCTGTCCCCCCCCATTCGTTCTTTATTATCTATCTATTTCTTTACCATATAAACATAGCCCGATAGATTTGTCTTCCTTGTTTCTCTTAAGTTCATGCATATCCATTAACCATCACATTTTATTTATTTTATTTTATTCAAGTTTATCATTTCTTTAATTCATTCTCTCTAAATTTGTCTACCATAGTATAAAAGTGCAGAAGTTGCTCTCGCCCAAACTCACCGGCATTTGCTGTTTCATTAAATTCTGTTTCCCAGAATCCCAAAAATATTTTACACTTCTGTCTCACGATTTCAGCATTTGCTGTTTCATTCAATTATGTTACCGAAAATCCCAAAGAATATCCTCCTAAGTTTATCATTTCATTAATTTATTCTCCCTAAATTTGTCTACCATAGTATACAAGAGCAGAAGATGCTCTTGCCTAAACTTGCTGGCTCACGGTACGCCCACCCCTCCACCTTTACCAGAAGTTCCTATCCTCTGTCATCCTTGGTTGTCTCCCGCGAAGACTTCTCAGAGCCTAATGCCATCCCCATCCCTACCTAGGGTTTATCAATCATATAGCGCATAAAAGTGGTGTAGTGTAAGCAGGTTGTAGGCTATTGCTTGTTTATGAATTCTGCCAAATGCAAGCTTTCTTTTCAGGTACATGACACTGCTGTCCCTCATCCTAGGGTCTCACAGGCCCACACCTCTCACACCCTCAGAGTTGGCACACTCAATGTTGGCACATTGAAAGGTAGGTCTGGTGAGATTGTTGAGATGCTTGAATAGAGACATGTAGATTTCTGCTGCATCCATGAAGCAAGGTGGAGAGGAGGTTCCGCTAGGTCCTCACAAGCAAAGAACACAGGTACAATATTTTCTGGGCAGGGAACACAGATGGGGTCGGGGGCATGGGTATACTTCTTGTGGAGAAATGGGTGGATAAGGTAATTGAGGTAGTCAGAGTATGCAATAGAATACTTAAGATTAGATTAGTCCTTTATCATGGGTTAGCAACCATTATCTCCGCCTATGCCCCTCAGCCGGGGTTACCCGATGGGCAGAAAGACTGATTTTATGACACTCTCTTTCAGACTACCTCATTGATGAATGATAGGGACCTTCTTTTTGTGGCTGGTGACTTCAGTGGACATGACATGTTGGACAACATACAGGGGGCTTCCATGGCGTACATGGAGGCTAAGGTTTTGGTTCCTGCAATGAGGAGGGAACCAGACTGCTGGAGTTCTGTGATGCAAATGATCTTATGGTTTGCAATACCAACTTCAGGAAACCTGCCTGTCACCTAGTCACCTACCGATCCGACAGACACACTAGCCAAATTGACTACATCCTCGCCAGAAAAAGGGAAGGAGGACTGCTTATAAATGCCAAAACCTTCCCAGGCGAAGAATGTACCCCTCAACACAGATTAGTAGTTAGCGACTTCGGGATCAGGGCTAAATAGATGCCCAGAAGTAGACCAGCTTGGAGGAGAAGGGTCTGGAAGCTTAAAGATCCTGCAAATGGACAGAGATTTAGAGACATTACTCGAAGCCTTTGATGAAATAGAAGGGGATATAGCATCACATAATGTGGAAGACAACTGGAGGCTTCTACAGGACAACCTGCTGAGAGCCACTGACCAGATCTGTGGATGGTGCAAAGTCCTCTCTCGACCCAAAGTAACGTGGTAGTGGAACAATGTGGTTGACAGGGCTATTAGACAAAAGAAACAGGCTTGGTTGGAAGGACTGGAAGAACGGAGGGAGCAAGACTGTCAGAAGGGAAGCTAAGAGACAGGTTTATTTAGCCAGATGGGAAGCAGATAAGAAAAAGTTTGCCAATGTCCTGCGCTGTGAGGACCAAAGACTTGAAGTATTTCGTGTTGCAAGACAGTGTGTGAAAGAGAATCGTAATGTCGTGGGAGAGAAATGTGTCCGCATGGATGATGGCTCACTTGCACTAAATGTAGCTGCAAAAAGAGAGGTTTGGAGATGCCACTATCAAAGGTTGCTCAATAAAGAGAATGAATGGGAGAAAGAGAGTTTGCCGAATGTCGACCCAACAGAGGGACCAGCTATCCGAGTTGACAGTACCATGGTAGATAAAGCAATTATGAGTATGAAGACAGGGAAAGCCCCCGGCCCATCAGGAATCACTGCAGAGATGCTCAAAATATCTGGCAGTGTCGGCTATAGCCTAGTCACCCATATTGTTAACCAGGTGATACACAAAGGAGTCATACCCAATGACTGGTGTAGCAGCACTATAGTCAACTATTACAAAGGTGAAGGTGACGCCTTAGATACAAACAATTACAGAGGTATCAAGTTGTTGGACCAGCTAATGAAGGTCATGGAGAGGGTCATAGCCCAACTAATTAGGGAGAGAGTCAGTTTAGATGAGATGCAGTTTGGGTTTGTGCCAGGGAAAAGCACCACTGATGCCATATTTCTGGTAAGACAGCTGCACGAGAAATACCTAGTGAAAGATAAACTTCTGTACCTGGCTTTCCTTGACATGGAGAAAGCCTTTGACAGGGTCCCCTATTCCCTTATCTGGTGGTCAATGAGGAAACTCAGGATAGATGAGTGATTAGTGAGAGCTGTGCGAGCCATGTAAGGTGAGGGTTGGCAACGAGTACAGTGAAGAATTCTGGGTAGAGGTAGGGGTCCACCAATGTTCAGTCCTCAGCTCCCTCTTATTCATCATAGTCCTCCAAGCATTAACATAGGAATTCAAGACAGGTTGCTCCTGGGAGCTCCTCTATGCTGATGACTTTGCTGCAATTGCTGAGTTACTATCAGAACTAGAGGAGAAGTTTCAGGTGCGGAAGCAAGGAATAGAATCGAAGGGCCTTAAAGTCAACTTAGCTAAAACCAAAGTCCTAATAAGTAGACAGGTAGACAAACCACTAGCCCCTTCAGGTAGATGGCCCTGCTTGATCTGTAGAAAAGGTGTAGGTTGAAACTCTATAAGATGTACCCAGTGTAAGCTATGGACACATAAGAGGTGCAGCAATATCAAAGGAAGGCTAACTAGCAAGATAGTTTTTGTATGTGGCAGATGCGCAGGAGCAATAAACACTGGAAATGTGCAGAGAACAACTTCTTCCACATTTCAGGGAGAAAAACTAGAAGTAGTTGATAGCTTCCGTTACCTAGGTGAGGGTGTGCTGAAAGTGATCCAGAGGAGGGTGTGCTGAAAATGTAGCTGCTAGAATAAGAATAGCCTGGGCAAAGTTCAGAGAGCTCTTACCTCTGCTGGTGACAAAGGGCCTCTCACTCAGAGTAAAAGGCAGACTGTATGACGCATGTCTATGAACAGCTATGCTACATGGCAGTGAAACATGGGCCGTGACTGCTGAGGACATGTGTAAGCTCACAAGGAATGAAGCCAGTATGCTCCGATGGATATGTACTGTCAGTGTGCATACTTGATAGAGTGTAAGTACCTTGAGAGAAAAGTTGGACCTAAGAAGCATCAGTTGTGGTGTGCAAGAGAGACGATTGCGCTGGTATGGTCATTTAGTGAGAATGGATGAGGATAGCTGTGTGAAAAAGTACTACAGCCTAGCGGTTGAGGGTACCTGTGGAAGAGGTAGACCCAGGAAGACCTGGGATGAGGTGGTGAAGCACGACCTTCAAACATTAGGCCTCACTGAGGCAATGACTTGTGACCGAGACCTTTGAAAATATGCTGTGCATGAGAAGACCCGGCAAGCCAAGTGAGACCATAACCCATGGCTTTTACCAGGGGTGTAGCCAGCCCACTTATGCGTACCTTTCCTTCATTGAACAAAAAGCCCTGCTTGCGAAGACCTGTTGAGGCAAGTGAAATTGAAATCGAAAATTGAACCAAATTCGTTGACTGGTACCCATGCCAAATTCAGCTTGCGAAGACCTGTTGGGGCAAGTGAGATTGAAACTGAACCAAATTCAATGACAGCACCTATCTGAGCAGGATCACTGCCAGAGTAGCGATCTCGTTTCTGTACTGGTGGCACGTAAAAAGTACCCACTACACTCTCGGATTGGTTGGTGTTAGGAAGGGCATCCAGCTGGTGTAGCCATCCAGTTCGCCAGTCCCCAGTCAAATTGTCCAACCCATGCTAGCATGGAAAGCGGACGTTAAATGATGATAATGATGATGATGATATATATATATCTACGTATATATATATGCTTATACATACATATATATATATATATATATATATATATATATATATATATATATATATATATATATATTAAAGTGAAGAAAGCTGGTTTATGGGATTACCCTGGGTTTTCCCATCCATAAAGGGTTTAGTTTTATGGCGTATTGTCGGACCCCAAAACCTGTTAACCTAAGACCTCTTCAGAATATGGAGCAGGAAAAAACCTCGCTACAAAGGTAAACAACAAGGGATTATCTCCCTTTGCCATTGACTATAAACTTTTGGCTGTGCTGCCATCTTGCGGGCCAAAAGGTAGCAGGACTTTCCTAAAATGTAAACATGGCCTGAAAATCTCCATTCTGGAGTTAAGGTTTCTCCCTGGTTTGAGGGGGTCTTTTAGGATTCTCGTGCATTCAGCTATGCATAACTTGCAACACTTAGTCCCATTGATGTAGGGACCCTGGGTTCTCGAGGATTTTCCATGGGATTGAGTCTGGGATCCCATCATCTCTTAGTTGCCAGATGTGGCTGGCTAGCGATGTTACATATCTTCTTTCCAGAACCCTGAAGGAGGACCTATGGTTGGAAACACGTTGCTTGAGAGAATTCTCTGTGGACACGTGTTGTTGGTGCTGCACCTGTTCTGTTCTTGTTGCAGCTGTTGTTGCTGATATTTTTGTTGTTGAAAGTGGGGCTGCTGGTGTTGGCGTCACTAGAGGTGATAGTGGTGTCAATAATGTTATATCACCACTGCCGGTTATTGTGAATGTGCTGTTGTTGTTAATATTGTTGTCATTGTTGATACGTATGTGTGTGTCTATGTGTTTGTCCCCCACCACCACTTGACAACCAGTTTTGGTGCATTTATGTCCCCATAACTGATAGAACGAAGTACCAGGCTTAAAAAAATAAATACTGTGATCAATTCATTTCACTAAAATTCTTGAAGGTTGAGCCTTAACACGGCCATAGTAAAGATAATCTCAATAATACTAAAGCTCTAGAGATGTTTGTGTGTACCTGAAATATCTCAGAAATAGTATATTTTATCTTAAATTTTTTAAATATTTCTTTTCATACTTACCTTCAGCAGTGCAGTACAATTTTTTGTGATATTTGGACCTCTATTTAAATGATTAAACACAATTTTTGTTTGTTATTTCCTGACGAAAAACAAACAACACACATATGCACATACAGAATACTATAATGAATGTCATGGCATGTCAGTCAACACAAACACATGTCCTTTATCTGTAACATATACACACACATAGTCTACGTGCTCTCTAAGAAAAAAAAACGACTTTTTGACATACACAATATTTTAATATTTAGAAATATTTTTAACTGAATGTGATTTCATCATCTGGAGTTCGTTAATTTCCATAAAAAATTTTCATTTATTTACTTTTGTTTTAAAGTGGAAGATGTTTGTACATGTATATGAAATGGACATGTATGTGTGAAAGAGAGAGTGAAAGAGAGAGAGAGAGAAAGAGAAAGAAAGTGAGTGAAAGGGTGTTTTATCATGTATAAGTACATATGTGTACATCTTTTGTATGTATGTGCATGTGTGTGTGTGAGAGAGAGTGTTTGTGAGTGAATAAACGTGTGTGATATGTATGTATAAGTGGCACTCTTTCCCTCTCTCATATGCACACACACACACCCATCCATTTCATATACACGTTCATACATCTTTCACTTTCTCCTCTCTTTCACAGGTGATTTTCAGGATAAAAATTGTTAAAAAAGGTTTCTACTCATGCAAAATTCGCACAGAAAAGTTTTCAGAATTGCCAATATGGCCAGGGGGAAAAGGTTTTCAATTTAGTTGTATTTTGCATAATTTCACTTACTTATGACTAGATTTTATTAAATTTCCATTAGATTTAAGCACTTAATTTTTCTGTAAATCCTCTTCTGACATTAAATGAGTCAACTTCTGGTTCAAATGTTTACATTTTGTAACTCTCTAAGAAAAAACAAAATGTTGGCAGTTCCACTTAAATAAGTCCAGAAGTTGGGTTAAATATATATACATGCATCAGTAGCATGAATTCCCATTCTACAAACTGGCAAACAATTCCGTGAATACTTTACCAAGCAACGCTGGGTAGTAAGTCTAGTATATATATATATATATATATATATATATATATATATATATATATATATATGCCCTCAACTCTAGGGTAATGGGAGTGCCAGGATAACATATTGCATATCTTGAGCATTTTGAGACCTGATGGAGCCAAGACTGGTGGTTTATTTTTTCCACTCTGAAAGGATGAAAGGCAATATTGACCTCTGTAGTATTTTAACTGAGTATGGAGAGCTTGAATTAACGTCACAATAAAATCTATCTGATCTTCTTTTATGTTCATGTACACTTCTACATGTGTTTGTATTCTTGTGTTTTGTGATAATTTAGCCATTCATGTGTTCTGTTTGGAGGCTAACTGAAAAATAGTGAAGTTAATTCCAAATTTCAAAAATTTCACCTTTCCAATGAGAGAATACAAGTAAACCATTCTTCCTCCCCCTCATCCTCCTCCATCATCGTTGTCATCATTTAACATCCATTTCACGTTCTGGAAGGAACTGACAACCCAGAGAGTTGCACCAGGCTCAAATTTTTTTACATGGTTTATGCTGCTGGATGCTCTTCTTAACACCAAACACTTTACAGAGTGTACTGGTTGCTTTTTATTTGACACCAGCAAGGAGGCTTTTTATGAGGGACCAATATGGATGCTTTTTTATGTGACCCCAATATGAGTGCTTTTTAGGTGGCACCAGCACAGATGCTTTTTATGTGAAACCAACACCTGTGGGGTCACCAAGTAGCTTGCAAGACAAGGACATCTCAGCTGAGAGGGGGTGTGAAACCATCAGAAGTGGCCATGTGCCAGGCAAGAAGTTGGAATATGATAGAGAAAGAGGGATAGTTGTCTTACTACAGAGAAGATACTTGGCTACCCCATTAGGACAAGGAAGGAGAGGGAGGTGGGAGAGAGTTAGGTAGAAAGATAGAAAAAAATCAGAGTGAGAGAAAGAAGGCCTACCCACAGGGAATGGTGTTGAGGAATATAAGTATTACCTAGGGAATAGAGGAAGATGTTCTATTGGAGTGTGAGGTGAGATATTTAGAGAGAACAAATGATGGCGAGAGTGGCTGGGAGGTATGTAAAGGCAAGGAGAGTGTGTGGATAGGCACATGAGGGAAAGTGGAGGGACCTACAGCAGGTGGGTTGTGGGGAGTTCTACTGAAAGACAGAATTATGTGTGAGGGGAAGGAGGTATGGCCATAAAGGACATGCCTGTGTGTATGGGTGGCCATGATTTTACTTAGTTTGACTTGTCTCCTCAAGCACTGTAAATCATCAGAAGTCTCAGTCCTTTGTCATCTCTTCTATGAGGGCTGAGTTTCAAAATCGGAAAATCATTTCTCACCACTTCATTCCACATCTTCCTGGGTGTACTCCTTCCACAGGTTCCCTCCACAATTAGAAATCAACACATCTTTATGCAGCTGTCCTCATTTGTGTACATTGCATGATCATACCAGCAGTCTTCTCTCTTGCACACCGCATCTGATATCTCTTATACCCAGTTTTCCTCTTAAATCATTTACATTTTGTTATACATGCCCACTGACATTACCCATCCAGCAGAGTATGCTGACTTTTTAAAAAGTCTTTGCATGTCTTCTGTAGCCACAGCCCATGTTTCACTGCCATGTAGCAAAGCTGTTCACAGGCATGTATCATGCAATCTGCCTCTCACTTTGAGGGAGTGGCCTTGTGTTACCAACAGACCATTGTATAGTATAATTTGTAATGATATGAAATCTGTGATTATGTTGATGATGAATCGATGTATGTTGTCCACAAACACTAAAGTTTACCTTAGCATGTTTATATTTGTTTCTTTTAGGAGGATGGTTTGATGATACATTGTGACATCTGTAAATATTGGCAACATGCAGTATGCTTCAAGATATTATCTGAAAATGAGATTCCTAAATTTCATGTCTGTGAATCTTGTGCAAAGGTGTGTAGAAATATCTGTTTTTGCAATCATTTCTGATATTTTGTGTATTTCATATTCTATTTAAGCATGAGATGGATAGGACTACAAAGCAAATCAATGCTACATTTGATTATTTCATCTCATATGTGAAGTCTGAAATCTGACAACACCATACGTTCCTTTCTCTTTATAATCTTACCACACAAAATTTATCATCTAATTGTGTAATTGTGACACATATCCATACTAGCAATTGTTTCTTCTGCATTAGCAGATGTCTTTTATAATTAAACATTCTCTCAGCACATGTGTGTGTGTGTATATATATATATATATATATATATATATATATAGGCACAGGCATGGCTGTGTGGAGGTGCAGGCATGGCTGTGTGGAGTCGCAGGCATAGCTGTATGGAGGCACAGGTATGGCTGTGTGGCAGGTGCAGGCATAGTTCTATGATAAGAAGCTTGCTTCCCAACCACATGGTTCCATGTTCAGTCCCACTTTGTGGCACTTTGGGCAAGTGTCTTCTACTATAGCCTCAAGCCAACCAAAGCCTTGTGAGTGGATTTGGTAGACAGATACTGAAAGAAGCCTGTCCTATATATATATATGTATATGTTTCTGTGTCTGTGTTTGTCCCCCTAACATCACTTGATAACCGATGTTGGTGTGTTTACATCTTCGTAACTTAATTGTTCGGCATGAGAGACCGATAAAATAAGTACTAAGCTTAGAAAGAATAAGTCCTAAGGTCAATTTGTTCTACCAAAGGCAGTGCTCCAGCATGGCCACAGTCAAATGACTGAAACAAATAAAAGAATAAAAAAATATATATATTGTTGTGTCTGGGGCGAGTATGCCCTTATAAATGAAACTTCCCCAATACTAAATAGGAAATATACATAGTAGATATCATACCCTCATACCTACAGTTTACACAGGTAGAGTAGAATAGTTAGTGAGCTGTTATGTAGATAGATGTATGTATGTGTGGGTGTATGTATGTATGTGTATATACAAATGTATGTAAGCATATGGATATGAAAATAAACAGATCAACAAACAGACGGATAGGTACATAGGTTATATGAACAGACAAGCACACATACGCAAATGGAGACTGAAATACATGACCATATATACACACACACTTTACTTCACACAAGGACACATATGGAGATACGTGTCTACACATATGGAGATGCACATCCATACATACAAACACAGTACATAGTTGCAAAACACACACACATGCACTCAGACATGCACACACAAGGAGACGGAGGTGCATACATATACAAACACATGCACACACACACATGTACATAAAAACACACACAAACACGGACACACAAGCACATGAATATGCAGAATACATACATACAGATGCATACACATACGTACAAGTGCATACACACATATATACATACACACACACATGCATGGCATGCATCCATACATACATACATGCATGCGTGGAGGCATAGGCACACACATGCACACTGACCCACACACATGCGCACAAACGAAAAAGGGAACGCAGTGTATTTACAAGACTATTGAAAAGGTTGCAAGATACAATGAAAATTTTAGGAAAATAGAAATAAGAAATAAGTGGAAATTTTACCAGTGAGTGTGTTAAATTATATGGCGCAAAAAGAAAATGCCTCTCCCCAGACACAACAGAATATGCTTCAACACACGAACTCACATAAAGAATCTTGCAAACCAAATCCAAAAACGATATATATATATATATATATATATATATATAAAAGATAAACAAGAGTGAAAAAACTACAGAAGGTTTGTGTTACTTGGTTAAAGTATATATTAAAATTGTTATGTCAGAAAAATGTTATAAAACTTTGGGTATATAAACATTGTATTTGGAGAAATAACCGGTTTCGTGTTGTCTTTTCAAATTTCTCTACTTGTATCGTAACATATCTTCGCTCCAGTGTGTAAAATAGAGTTCTAGATAGGGGGAGGTAATCAGGGGTTTTTTCCGGTATAAGGGAAATAATCGAAATGTAGGAGGTGATATATTTTGATTAATTTACCATGGTTTGGTTTAGAAGGAATAGAATGTTAGGTTTTGTTCTATATTTTTTTTCTCTCAGTGAGGTGAATTTCCTTATTTAAAAGTGTTAGCAATGGTTAAGTTTGGGTTTATATTTTTGAATGAAGAAGGTTTCCTTATTTAATCTAATTTGTGTTGGTGTTCCAATGGCACATTGATAGAATAGAAAGATTATAAATTGTAGTAGGATTTGTTTTGCGCATTTCTCAATATGTTCACTAAAGGGTATTATTCGGTATTCTGGGAATGCAATCTGCTGTCGATGCAGAGTGCATCTGCGTCTGAGCGATAATCCCATGGACCCAATGTAGTTTTCGTGGCAGCCCGAGCATCTTATTACATAAATAAGGTTTTCTGAGGCACAAGTAAAGTCAGACTTAACTTTGAATTTTTGTCCCTCTTTGAAAAAGAATTCTGAACCTTCTAGAAGGTTTGGGCATGTTACGCAATTTGGTTGACCACATTTTTTCACTTTTATATCTGTTATTTTGCCTTTGTGAGGATCTTTTTTAGTGATTTTGGTTGTTTGCAGCTTTTAATGATTTTGAGTGTGTAAAATTTCCTTTAATTTGGGGTCTTTATGTAGCATTGGTATGTTTTTGGTGATGATGGTGAAGGCTTCTTTGTTTCTGGGGTTGTATGTGGATATGTATGTATGACAGTATTTTAAGGGAAGGTGTGTTGCTGTGTTTAACTTTTCTTAAGCTTTCTATGTCGATTTGTGATGCACGTCTGATTCCATCCTCTATGAGTTGAACTGGGTAGTGTCTGTCAATTAATGTGATTTTGAGTTCTTGTAATCTAAAGTCTCTGGTATTTTGTTCTGACACAATTGTGCATATCCTTCTTGCAAGGTTGAAGGGGATGTTTGTTTTGGTGTGTCTTGGGTGGCATGAATCAAAAAGTAGATATTGTTTGGCATCTGTGGTTTTGTAAAATATGTCCGTTTCTATTTTTAGGTTTACTTTTTTAATTAGTATATCCAAGAATGGGAGCTCCTTTTGGTTGTATTCCATTGTGAACTGTATGTTTGGGTTGACACTGTTCAATAGACTTTTGAATTTCAGGAGTTTATCTGTGTTTTCATTCCAGAGTATGGAACAGTCGTCCAGGAATCTTTTCCAATTTTCTTTTATGTATTGGGAAAGGGTGTTTCCAAAATTAGATAAAGATTCCTGGTATATTATTACTTCCAAGTAACCCATTGTTAGGTTTGCAATGACTGGAGCTGCTCTAGTGCCCATAGCAATTCCAGATTTTTGTCGGTAGAAAGTATTGTCAAACATGAAGTGGTTGTTTCGTAAGATGAATTCAACCGATTTAGTGATGAATTCTTTACTGATCCTGTTTGGGATTTCTTCCGGGAATTGGTCCAGCCAGAACTGGATTGCCTCTAGTCCATAATTATGAGGTATACTGGTGTATAAATTAATCACATCAAATGAAACCATGATTGTTTCTTCCTTGACTTTCTTTGGGAGGTGATTTAACATATCCAAGTCATCTCTGATATAGCTATTGATGTGTTTAAGGAAGGGTTTTAGGAGGATGTCCATAAATAGACTTAGTCTGTGTGTTTCACAGGCTGGGCCAAACCATGGCAAATTAATCAAAATATATCACCTCCTACATTTCGATTATCTTCCTTATACTGGAAAAAATCCCTGATTACCTCCTCCTATTTAGAACTCTATTTTACACACTGGAGCGAAGATATGTTACGATACAAGTAGAGAAATTTGAAAAGAAAACACAAAACTGGTTATTTCTCCAAATACAATGTTTATATACCCAAAGTTTTATAACATTTTTCTGACATAACAATTTTAATATATACTTTAACCATGTAACACAAGCCTTCTGTAGTTTTTTCACTCTTGTTTATCTTTTATACATCCAACCACGTGCTTTCACATACCAACTTTCTCACACACACACACACACACACACACACACACACACACACACACATATATATATATATACGTCTACATAACAACCTACTAACAACTCTACCTCTGTATATATATGACTACTTTCTACGTATAGTTCTTATTTAGTACTGGGGATGTTTCATTTATGAGGACGTACTCTTGTATTTGTCTGAGTGTTGGGTGGGTCCTTCAGGTTCTTGGATAAAATGGATGTCAAGTTGACCCAGTGTCCCTCCATGTTGGTAGAGTATGGGGTACTGTTTTTTGTTGTCATATTTTCTCAAATGTACATTTAGTCTCTCCTCAATACTTCTAGATGTCTCACCTATGTATTTCACTTATGTATTTCATGTTCAAGATCATGATATACAGAGGTGGGACATTTAGAAGCATTGCAGAGAGACTAAATGAACATTTGAGACAATATGATGTGGAGAATGAATGGGAGGAGGGTGTTGACCCAATTGAGGAACCAAATATCCAAATTGAAAGTACCTTGTTAGATAAAGCACTTAAGACATAAAGACAAGGAAAGCCCCTGACCTATATTGTAAATCAAGTGGTTCATGAAGGAGTCATATCTAATGACTGATGTAGCAACACCATAATCAACTGCTACAAAGGTAAAGGTGATGCCTTAGATAGAAATAACTACAGAGGTATCAAATTGTTGGATCAAATGATATAAGTTATGGAGAGGGTCACAGCTCAACTAATTAAGGAGAGAAAGTTAGTTTAAATGAGATGCAGTTTGGTTTTGTGCCAGTGAGAAGCATCACTGATGCTATATTGCTGGTAAGGCAGCTGCAGGAGAAATACATAGCCAAAAATAAACCTCTGTACCTGGCTTTTTTTGACTTGGAGAAACAGCATCCCCTGATCCCTTATCTTGTGCTCAATACAGAAACTAGGTATAAATGATTGGTTGGTGAGAGCCGTACAAGCCATCTACAGGGATGTTACCAGTAAGGTGAGAGTTGGCAACGAGTACAGTGAAGAATTCAGAGTACAATTGGGTGTTCCTCAAGGATCAGTCGTCAGTCCCCTCTTGTTCATCATAGTCCTCCAGGTAATAACAGATGAATTTCAGGCTGGCTGCCCCTGGGAGTTCCTCTATGCTGATGACCTTGTTCTTATAGCTGAATCACCACCAGAATTAGAGAAGAAGTTTCAGGTATGGAAGCAAGGTCTAGAATCAAAAGGCCTTGGGAGTTAACCTAGCAAAACCAAAGTCATAGTAAATAGGAAGGCAGACAAAGCACAAGTCCCTTCAGGTAGATGGCCCTACTCAATCTATAGAAAAAGTGTAGGTAGAAACTCCATAAGATGTTAACATAAGAGGTGCAGCAATATCAGAGGAAGATTAACAGGGAAAATAGCTTTTGTGTATGGAAGAGGCACAGGTACAATAAACACTGAAAATGTACAGAAAATAAACTCCATCAACTGTCAGGTGGGCTAGCTAGAGGTAGCAGAGAGCTTCCCTTATGTAGGTGACCAAGTTAGTAGCAGAGGTGGATGCTCTAAGAGCATAGCTGTGAAAATAAGATTAGGCTGGGCAAAGCTCAGAGAGTTCCTACCTCTACTGGCAACAAAGGGTCTGTCCCTCAGAGTGAATGGCAGATTGTATGATGCCGGTGTGTAAACAGCTATGCTAAACAGCAGTGAAACATGGGCTGTGACAGTCAAGGACATGAGTAGGATTAAAAGAATTGAAGCCAATATGCTTTGCTAGATGTGCAATGTCAGTGTGCTTGTTTGACAGAGTGTAAGCATCTTTAGAGAAAAGTTGGGCATAAGAGGCATCAGATGTGGTGTGCAAAAGAGACGACTGTGCAGGTATGGTCACGTGATGCAGATGGACGAGGACAGCTGTGTAAAGAAGTTCCAACCTCTAACTGTAGAAGGAACCTGTTGTAGAGGTAGACCCAGGAAGACATGGGATGAGGTGGTGAAGTATGATCTTTGAACTTTAGGCCTCACAGAGGCAATGACTAGTGACCAAGACCTTTGGCGATATTCTGTGCTTGAGAAGACCCATCAAGCCTCATAAAATCATAGTCCTGGCTGATGCTGGTGTCATGTAACTGGCACCCATGTCAGTGGCACATAAAAGGCACCATTCGAGTGTTGAGCTTCATGGAGGCAAAGTGGCTGATGCCAGTGGCACGTGAAAAGCTCCTTTCTTGTAGGCTTCACAGAGGCAATAACCAAGACCTTTGGCATTGAGAAGAAGACCTATCAAGCCAAGTAAAATCACACTCATGGCAGATACCAGTATCATGCAAATGGCACCCATGCCAGTGGATTATGAAAGTACCCGTTATCCTCTCGGAGCAGTTGACATTAGGAAGGGCACTCAGCCGTAGAAGCCATGCCAAATCAGACTGGTGCCTGGTGCAGCCTTCCACTTTGCCAGTGTATGTATGTATACTTACACATATATTTATATACATATATATATATATATATATATATATATATATATATATATATATATATATATATATATATATATATATATATATATATTTATATGTATGTATGTATATATACATGCATATATATATATATATATATATATATATATATATATACATGCATATATATATATATATATATATATATATATATATATATATATATATATATATATGTACATAGATACATGCATATAGCAAGACATTTATTTCTGCCTCTTTATTTCTCTGTCACACTCTAACCTTTCATTCTCTGACACAAGTTCCCTCTCTCAAATGCCCCTGCCCCTCTCATAATTCCTTGTCTTGCAAGTTACTTGGTTACCCTGCCAGTGCTGGTGCAATGTTAAAAGCATCCAATCCACATTGTAATTTGGTTGGTATTTGGAAGGGCATCCAGCTGTAAAAATCATGCCAAAACTAACCTTGCCTGTGCTAGTGCCACATAAAAAGCACTGAGTCCACTCTGCAGAGTGGTTGGTGTTAGAAAGGGCATCCAGCCTGTAAAATCCCTGCCAAAACTTACACAGTAGCCTTGGGTAGTTTTTTTCTAACTGGCCAGCTCCTGTCAAACATCCTACCCATGCATGCATAGAAGATCGATGTTAAATGATGATGATGATGATGATGATGATGATATATATATATATATATATATATATATATATATATATATATATATATATATATATGTATACACACACACAAGTGAGTGGACAAATGAAAGAAGGGCACTAAATACATTAGGAGTTACATGTATGGATCAAGTGGGGCAACTGATCCATATACATACACACATATATATATATATGTATGTTCGTGTCTGTATAAATGCTGTGTGACTACCATTTGATTGTCTATGGGTTAGTAGTAATTTCTCTTTCATCACCAGGACATTTGTCTAGACTACACTACGCTGATAACCCTTAATCTAGTTTCTCTTCTCTCTCCTCCCTATCTCTTTCTCCCTTTCTTCCTCTTAGCTTTTATCTGTGGCCATGCATCCAGTCCTATTTAAAGAAATTGGATGTTGAATGTTTCCTGGTGAAAGCTGGTTTATGGGGTTACCCTGGGTTTCCCATCCATAAAGGGTTTAACTTTATGGTGTATTGTCAGACCCCAAGACCTGTTGGCCTAAGACCTCTTTAAAATATGGAGGGGAAAAGTCTCAATAGAAAGGCAAATGTAAACAATGGGATTATCTCCCTTTGCTAATGGCTATTGACTCCCGGCCGTACCACCATCATTCAGCTATGAAGGTAAACAATAGGGGATTATCTCCCTCTCCCATTAGCTATCAACTTCTGGTGGTCCTGTAACTGCCAGCAGAAATCTCCTAAAATGCAAACATGGTGCAAAAATCTCCGTTCTGGAGTTAAGTATAGTATTCGTCCCATTGATGTAGGGGCTCGGGTTTTTGGGGATTTTCCATGAGATTGAGTGTGGAACTCCATCGTCCTTTAGTTGCCAAATGTGGCTGGCCAGCAATGTTACATATCTCCTTTCCAGGACTCTGAGGGAGGATCTATAGTTGGAAGAGTGTTTCTTGAACAAATTTCCAGTACAACCAATGTATTTCTATGAACGTGCAATGTCAGTGCTGTACTTGTTGTTGTTACTGTTGCTGCTGCTGTTGTAGTTGTAGCTGTCGATGTCATTGCTATCGCCAATGTTGTTGTTGCTGCTGCTATTGATGCTGTTGATGCTGATGATGCTGGAGCTGGTGGTTGTGTCAGTAATGTTACGCCTCTGCATGTGTTGCCAGTAATGGCAGCTCGGCGGGGCTTTGTTGAGTAGACTTTCTCTTTGAGAATGCCCCACAGGAAAAAGTCAGGTGGGGTCAAATCCAGCGAACGAGACGGCCACTCAAGTGGTCCTCGCCTGCCAATCCATCGACAGAGCAGGTTGGCGTCCAGCCAGTCTCGCACAAGCATAGCATAATGGGCCGGTGCCCCATCCTGCTGAAAGTACAGACCCTCTGCTCCATCCTGCTGTTGTGATAACGGCAAAAGCAGCTTCTGTAGCATAGCCAGATAACTTTGTGCAGAACCATTTCAAAACTGCAATCTTTTGCTCTTTTGTTAATCAGGTGGACATAATCGATATAACAGTATAGCTGAAATAGGGGGAAAAAAAGAAATAAAAATATAAGATTGCAGCTTTCAAATGACATATGAAATAGAAAAATTGAATAAGTATCAACAAAGTTACAAGCAAAAGAAAATAAATAGTTACTTATGGCGGACCCTGTATATATATATATATATATATATATTTGTGGTTATTGTTGTTGGCACTCCGTCGCTTACGACATAGAGGGTTCCAGTTGATCCGATCAATGGAACAGCCTGCTCGTGAAATTAACATGCAAGTGGCTGAGCACTCCACTGACACATGTACCCTTAACATAGTTCTCGGGGATATTCAGCATGACACAGTGTGACAAGGCTGACCCTTTGAATTAAAGGCACAACAGAAACAGGAAGTAAGAGTGAGAGAAAGTTGTGGTGAAAGAGTACAGCAGGGTTTGCTACCATCCCCTGCCGGAGCCTCGTGGAGCTTTAGGTGTTTTCACTCAATAAACACTCACAATGCCTGGTCTGGGAATCGAAACTGCGATCCTATGACCACGAGTCCGCTGCCCTAACCAGTGGGCCATTGCGCCTCCACACACACACACACACACACACACACACACACACACACACACACACATATAGGGTAGAAATAAAGCACTTGATGCTTTTTGTGAACACATTACCAGTTTTCCTTTTAATACCCTACAAAAACAACAAATTAAATCCAACCTTAATGTAAATGAATGGAAAGACCTAATCGAGTTAAAAAATGATATAAACCTCACCATTAAAGATGCTGACAAAGGAAGTGCAGTAGTGGTGATGGACACAGAGTACTACAAAAAGTTAATACTCTCCATGTTGGAAAATAATATTTATTATGAGATGATAGTACAATACAACCCACAGAAGACTCTTAAAAACTTATCCTCTTTACTTGAAATACATGGAAAGGGTCTCACTAAACATGAAATTGACTATTTATCCAATTTTAAATATAGACCTAGTCTATTCTATGGATTACCTAAAATACACAAAAATCCACATATTTGTAAAGCTTGCAAAGTTTCTGCAAGCCTCTGCATTAATGTTCCTCCCCCTACTGACCTCAAACTGAGACCCATCATTGCTGACCCTGCTTGTGAAACCCATCGTTTGAGCAACTTCCTTGACATCTTACTCAAACCGTTTCTGAAATATGTGAAAAGCTTCATCAGGGATGACTTAGATATGCTAAACCACCTCCCGAAGACAATAAGTGATGGAACCCTGTTAGTATCATTCGATGTGCTGAATTTGTACACCAATATCCCACACGATTATGGTATAGAAGCGATCACCTTCTGACTAGAAAAATATGGCACCTCTTTTCATTGCTATTTAAAGGAGAACTGGAAGAGGTATTTGGGATGATTGCTTTATACTTTGGAAAGACAGCATGGACAAACTCCTTGATTTCAAAATAATGCTTAACAATATTAAAGGAGCACTCCGTCGGTTACGACGACGAGGGTCCCAGCTGATACGATCAATGGAACAGCCTGCTCATGAAATTAACATGCAAGTGACTGAGCAATCCACAGACACGTGTACCCCTAACGTAGTTCTCAGGGAGACTCAGTGTGACACATAGCGTGACAAGGCCGGCCCTTTGAAATACAAGTACTACTCATTTTTGCCAGCTGAGTGGACTGGAGCAACGTGAAATAAAGTGTCTTGCTCAAGGATACAACGTGTCGCCGGGAATCAAACTCACGATCATGAGCCGAATGCCCTAACTACTAAGCCACGTGCCTTCACATGTAACAATATTAATAGCAACATACAATTCACCATGGAACACAGCAATAAACAACTCCCTTTTCTTGACATCCTAATTAAAATAGTCAATAACCACATTGAAACAGACATCTTCTATAAACCCACAGATTCTAAACAATACCTAATATTCAACTCATACCACCCCAAACACATAAAAATTAATATACCTTATAATCTAGCGAAAAGAATCTGTACCATAGTTTTGGACCCCTATACTCACGAATGAAGACTCCTTGAACTCAAATCAATACTAATCAAAAGACATTACCCAATATCTTTAATAAATGATGGAATTAAGTGAGCTAAGGAAATAGACATACAAACATAAAGGGAAGTCAACCAAAATACTAAACCAGACTTAAAAATACTCCCATACCTCTCCACACATAACCCTAGAAGCAACGAAGCCTTTAACATTATCATCCAAAATCTACCTATCCTCACAAGAGATAAAACAATGAACAAAATTTTAGACTCACACAAAATTATCAAAAGTAAAATGCAATCTAAATCACTGAAAAAAATATTAACCAGCGCAAGACTGTATCCATCAACAACAGAACCAAAAGTGAAAAAATGTGGTCGACCTAACTGTGGTACTTGCCGCCACCTTTTGGAGGGTTCAGAGTTCCACTTTAAACAAGGTGTAATATTTAAGATTAAATCAAATTTCACCTGTGCCTCAGAAAATCTAATCTATTCCATTACATGCTTAGGGTGTGGTAATAGTTATATTGGCCAAACAGGAATATCACTCCATCGAAGAAACACTCTCCACAAAGAACAAATCCGCCACCCACAATACAGACAGATACAGGTCAGTGGACACACAGAAAGGTGTGCGAGGAATCTTAATCCTAATTTCCTAATTTTTTCCTTCTATCAATGTTCACAGAACACCTCAACACAATAAAGAATGAATAAAGAGACAATTTTCATCAATAAATATCTTCCTCAACTAAATATGAACTTAATATAGAACACTACTAATCTTCCATTTAATATCGCTAACTCCCATACACCATTCACATTACTGATCTCGATCTACCTTAATTGCACCAAATCCAGAACTACTTACCTCCCTTACACATAGTCTTTTTACTAAGGGACTAATAGACCTGACACCGTTCAGTATTGGGTGTATATTCTGAGCAATGATTAGTAATATTACAAAACCGGTATGCTTTTGAATCTCTTTAACAACTCACAATAATAGCTTTTATTACCTTTATTCCTACCTCAGTTCATCTAATTGTATATTTCTATCGTTACTTTTCATAAAAAACCTTTACTTTTTTTGATTTCCAATGTGCATTTTCGCTTATTTTTCTGCTTACTTTCCCCTTACATTTCTATGTGTAGTTTCTATTTTCTTTTTGTAACATATTTCTATTATATATATATATATATATATATATATAAGAATTTAAGGAATGGAGAAAACGCATGTTATAATTGCATACTTTATTCCTACATATGTTATTTTGTGTTCTTTGCTACATTGGTTTCTATTAACCCATTTATTCTATTAGAAGAATTTTTATTCATTAAGATAGAAGAAATACACATAATTATATATATATATATATATATATATATATATATATATATATATATATATATCATCATCATCATCATCATCATCATCATCATTTAACATCCGCTTTCCATGCTAGCATGGTTTGGACTATTTGACTGAGGACTGGTGAACCAGATGGCTGCACCAGGCTCCAATCTGATCTGGCAGAGTTTCTACAGCTGGATGCCCTTCCTAATGCCAACCACTCCGAGAGTGTAGTGGGTGCTTTTACCTGCCACTGACACAAGTGCCAGTCACACGGTACTGGCAATGGCCACACTCAAAATGGTGTTTTTTACGTGCCACCTGCACAAGAGCCAGTCCAGTGGCACTGGCAATGAACTCACTCGAATGATTTTCTAACGTGCCACCAGCACAAGTGCCAGTAAAGCGACACTGGTAACAATCACGCTCAAATGGTGCTATTTACATGCCACTAGTACGGAAGCCAGACAGCTGCTCTGGCAATGATCATGCTCGAACGGTGCTGTTAGTGCTCCACTGGCTCAGGTGCCGGTCATCGAATATGGTTTATTGAATATGGTTCAATTACGATTTTGATTTCACTTGCCCCAACAGGTCTTCGCAAGCAGAGTTTAGTGTCCAATGAAGGGGAGGTTGGCATGCGTGCCAGTCATCAAATTTGGATTTGGTGAATGTAAACTGAAAGAAGTTCATCATGTGTGTGTGTGTATCTATGTGTGTGTGTTTTTGTGTCTGTGTTTGTCTCCCACTACCACTTGACAAACAGTGTTGGTGTGTTTATGTCCCCATAACTTAGCTGTTTAACAAAAGAGACTAATAGAATAAGTACTAAGCTTTAAAAAATAAGTCCTGGGAGTGATTTGATTGACTAAAACCCTTCAAGGAAGTTCCCCAGCATAGCTGCAGTAAAATAACTGAAACAAGTAAAAGATAAATGGTAAAGATAATATTTTTAAAAACAATGTATGTACATACAAGTAAAAAAGAAGAAGAAAGATAAGATATAGAGGATGAATTAAAAGGCAATTTAGAATTAAAATTTGAGAATCCAGTATTCAGTTAGAAAGTGAAAGAAGGTAATATAAATATAAATGAAGTAGGGAGGTTATGCCTAGAATGAAGTTATACATTATATATCAATTATATTATAGTCGTCTTTGTATGTGGCAGATGCACAGGAGCAAGATGCACAGGAGCAAGATGCACAGGAGCAAGATGCACTAAGAGCACATGGGAATTAGATTCTCTCAGATGCCCAGGAGGCTCTCCTGAGGTTGTTGATAGTTTCTGTTACCTAGGTGACCAAATTAGCAATGGTGGAGGATGCTCTGAAAGTGTTGTTTCTAGAACAAGAATTTGGGTGGAGGAAGTTCAGAGAACTATTACCTCTGTTGGCAACAAAAGACTCTCTTTCAGAGTGAAAGGTAGACTATATGATGCTTGTATGTGAATAGCTATACTCCATGGTAGTGAGACATGGGGTCTGAATGCAGAAGACAGGCATAGACTGGAGAGAAACGATGGTAGTATGCTCCATTGTATGTGCAACATCAATACCCATGTACAGCAAAGTGCAAATGTATTGAGAGAAAAGTTGGGCATAAGAAGAATCAAATGTAGCATGCAAGAAAGAAGACAGTTTGGACATATGATGTGTATGAATGAGGACAGCTGCATAAAGAAGTGCCAATCACTGAAAGTGGATGGTACCTGCAGAAAAGGGAGACCCAGGAAGATGTGGGATGAAGTGGTAAGGACCGATCTCAGGAAATTGGACCTCATGGAGTAAATGACAATGGACTGAGTTGTCTGGCAATATGAAGTTCTTGAGAAGAACCATCCACATCAGTGAAAGTGAGTTCTAGAAGCGCTGTGTCCCACCCAGACTTAAAAAGAAACTTCTCATACACTCTACCACAACAAACCAAACTACGTCTCTACATCTCTTCTCTTCCTCACATTTCCACCTCATGCACTATGCTTACCTCCCACTCCCCAATCCTGTCCTCTTGGCCCTGTGCCACTGTATCATTGATCTCTGCTTGCCCTCGACCTGTGTGTTCTACCCACACGCCCTGTCTCACTGTATTATTGCTATCTGCTAGCCCCTGAACTGTGTGTTCCACACATTCATAACAAGAAAACTTTCCCTCACCCTATCTCAACAAACCAATCTACATCTCTGCTGAGTGGTTGGTGTTAGGAAGGGCATCCAGCTGTAAAAATCTTGCTAAAACAGTTACAGAAGTCTGGTGCAGGCTTCTGCCTGGCTGGCTCTTGTGAAACTGTCCCACCCATGCTAGCATGGAAGGCAGACGTTAAATGATGATGATGATGTGATTGACAAAATATATAACAGTAACATGGGTACAATAAGAGTTAGCGAATTATAGAATTAACAGGATTAATTTCCAGGAGAGATAGTCTGGTATCGGTAAACATTATGTAACAGGTTTGAAGTATGTGGATGTCCTTTTACTATGATTTAAACATTTCATTTTAAGTTCTTTTGTCTTATTAAGCAAGTTGCCCGGGTATTTTAATATCTCATATAGTTTGGCACAGCACAGCATAGAGCTGTACCTGTTATTTAAATATGGTGATGCTTTCCTAACTACATTCCAGGTAATTTCAAGCTGAGTATTATTATCCTTTAATTGCCACACCTTTTCTGCTAGGAATGTGATGCAAGCTTCATTGCAATATTGAAATGACAAAAGATGATTATGCTATCTGGATTTGAAGTCGCAACATTTGGTGCCTATATAAATGAAGGTGTTAGTGCAAATTATTAAATCACACTTGTAAACTATATTCCTAGCTAAATTGATATTATTAAGTCGACAGGTATTTTTGCTATAACAGTTGCACATTCTAGTGATCACCAGGCAACTATGATCACTATTACTATATAAGCTAGGTGTAGTATTAAAACTAATTGAATGACTCAGTGACCGAGTAACATTACTATAATAGCTAACATTATTATTATCAAGTAGCTGCTACAAGCATGCTGCTAATGTTAGTGGTACATGATTCCCTAATGTTGATATAAATAACCCTAATCCAGCAAGCATATATAGTAGTAGGGGTGTGAAAGCTGGGGAAATGAGTATTAATGATACTAATACTAATGCACTAACTGATAACTGTAACAACTCTGATATAACTGAATATGATGCATCAACACATGTCCAAATAGACAACAACCACTCTGCTAGTGTTAGCAATAGTGATTTCTCAATGTGCTTGAAATAGTAGTCAAATCACCTTTAAACCACACTTACTGTTTAAAAAAAAATGGATAATATAATCAAAGGCATACTCATTATTCCTGAAAAATAAAGATAGGATGGTTATGGCTTGAATGACTTGATCTTAGGTCACTTCAGTCAGAGCTAACTTGGGCTAAACAGCTTTAACCATAATCAAAATTTCATAGATTACATACATCAATAAAGACCTGATTAACTTTGGTAATTTAGTATAATCAGCATAGCTAATGAGAGAAGATGTATTAATTATTGAGGATATGCCTGAAAGTGTTATTAAAAGCAGTAATGGCCCCATGATGGTTATTTGAGGCACTCCACTCAGAATTCTCAACTTTCTTGAAAGGATAACATTGACTGCAACAACTTGATTTCTCTCACTTATAAAGTTACATGACCACTCAGAGGTCACCTTGTGAGATATTAGCATATGACTGATTTTGCAAAGTATAGGCATATCACATGTGCGTTTGATTGGTTGAGTAATTCTCTTAATATCAAGTTATAATACTATTTGAAACAGCTTCCAGCTATATAGAAACGATGAAAAATAATCCTCTATGAAAATAATCAGTTTCTTTCTTATAAATTATTCAACAGCCTTGTTGTTATCTGAAAAGATAACACAGGAGAACAATTTTGAACATAATTTCTGCTGAGTTTGCTTTTTCACTTGATATAGGCTAAAATTGGCATGCTGATTTCAAAACTACATTCAGTTTTCTTCTATCATGCTCAGTTGTTTTTCTACAGCTTACTCTCTGTATATAAGCACAATTATATTTTATTATTTTATCATTTTATTGATAACACTGGGGAACATTTTCAAAAACTTTTTAGTTGTCTTTAATGGTGCTGGGATCAGAAAGGCCCTCAGAAATATTCATCACATCAAGTTTTTATTAAACAGGAATTCCTTTTTTTTAATAAAAAAAAATGTCAATTTTGCCATTAAATTCAATTGTTTAACAAATATATTACACAAAATGTTTAATTACACATTTTAGGATAGATATTTCTATCAAACTGGTGTTTCAGCTACTTAAGGAGTGAACTTTCTCTTTATTGCTTTGCAGAGACCAGCAGTAGTCAACCATCATGTTTGTGTTCCACCTGCCTTGATACCTAGTCTCCATGGTCTCAATGTCTTAGTGGAGTCTTTCTCCTTGCTCATCACTTATTGCACTATGATTTTCAGGGAAGTAGTTCAGACGACTGTGTAGGAAATGCACTCATGTTGCAGACCAGTGCTTGAAAACTGGTTAACAAGTTAAGTTCTTCATAATTTGATGACTTCCTGTTTCCTTGGAAACCAGATATGACTGCAACAAAAGCATTCCATGCTTCTTTTCAGTCTCCAAAAAATTGCTCATCCTGCAATAGTCACCCAATCTGTGACCTGTCAAACATACCAATCATAATTTTTTCACAAGACAAAGCTGGAAACTTACTGCTTAAGTATTTGAAACAGTCACTGTCTCAGTGTTTCAACGAATGTTTTAACTCTTTAACATTTAAACCAACCGTATCCTGCCAAAATATTCTATTTGTTTTATGTTCAAACTGGCCAAATGCAGTCTCTCACACTTACCCTACAATATCATACTAAAAGTAAATAATCCCATAATTGAAATCTCAAAGCCATAAGATAATGCATGTATAATTCAAAACAAGGAAGAAATAAATATTACATTTGACAAACTAACGTAAATGCTAAAGAGTTAAACATTATATGGATTGCCCAGGATTTGTCTTGATCACCCAGTTGTATTCCAAAGTAAGTAAGGTCAGCTTTCTTTACAAAATCTGTGATTTTGTTTCGCTGAATGGGTAAAGTGTAACATTCACAAATATAGCAGAAGACATCAGGGTTGTTTTTGCATTTTCTTCTCTCATAACTGGTCATATTTCTGAAATACAAAACATTTGTCACCCAGGAAAAGAATTTTCAGAATTGTCAACAGTTATAAACAGATGCAAAGTTTCATAAAGAACATACATACCATGAAGTTTTTTCTTCAGTTTTTTGATCATCATCATCATCACTGTTTAACATCTGCTTTCCATGCTGCTTGACAAAAGATGACCTTGACCCTTGTGATCTCACAATTGAAACATTAAAGGTGCATTTAAAATAGCAATTTTCATAGGAAATATTTACAGGTTCAACAAAACATGTCTCACCTGGTTTGCAATGATGGTCACACTAAATCAAACATAGTGTGGGCATATCTATAAGCAAATTCCACAAATATGAGACATGTATGATGTCAAGAACCACAGAAATGTGTTGTTTATTAACATCTAATTGTATAAAGGACATTTCTGTCATCATCATGGCATTTTACACTGGTTATATTGAAAATAGTGTAAGTTGTTCAAGTTTAATACTTTTTATTTACTGAAGTTATTTAAATCATAACCTTAGTTTTCACTTTTGTAGATGCATTTACTTTAAATGATATTGAAAAACGATGTTTTCAAAGTTATGTCAAGCTCCATACATCAGTTCTAAGGATAGATTTGGCTTCATCTAAATATATCCTTAGAAATGATGATAATACTGGAAATGTTGAAAAATGGACAGAGTTTGTGAAAAATCTTGATGTGATAGAGCAAAACAGATTTCATTTTTTAAATCAGCACCCCAAATTTACTGGGAAACATGTCTCCAACAGCAGACAATGACAACTACATTCCCCAGTGTTATATGTAAATATTAGCAAGTGCTCTACATTTTCTCTAATAGATAAGATATGTTATACCCATGATCACATTTGCGGATGATTATCACCTCTGAAAAATTTTGGAACATGTTGCCAAAAACTATAAAAGATCTACAGGTACTTTATGTCAATAAATTCAAACAATCAACCTATACTTGGATAGTGTGAAAGTTTCCAGATGAACCTACATCACTGAAAGAAAGACATATGAAAGCAGCTGCTTCAGCATGGCCATACTACTAACCAATTTCAGGTCGAATCATTTATTATCTTTAATACGTTATTATCTTTGATAGGTTGTTATGCAAGTAGTAAAATGATGTTTTCATGTTTCTAACTTATTTTTACTTACTTATTAAATTTATGGTATTTTTATATTGCTAACAAGTACACTAATTCTTTTAAAATCTCATTTTTATTCAAAAGAAATATTTAGACTACTTTTAATTCTTGAAAAGGGAAATATTTATAATGTAACTTTTTAAAAATATTATAGCCAGGATTTGAGGGAAAGAATCCAACAGATTCAAGTTTGATGAAATTATCTCCAACAAGTTTACAGGTAAGCTCTACAATTTTCATAAATACATATTTTTAAGATTAATCTCAAACTGTTGCTGTCATTATCATGCATTAAAATTTATTTGAAAGACACTAAATTAAAGAAGCAGAATAAATATGAAATGGCTGTAGTGAACTTGCTTATAGAGCTGTTTCTTGCTATCAGGAATAAAGAAAAAAGAAATCTGGCCAAGCGAAGAAATTTCAGGTGTGGAAACAAGGCCTGGAATCTAAGGACCTTAGAGTTAATTTTGCATAAACCAAAGTCCTAGTAAGTAGGAAAATAGACATCTCACAAGTCTCTTCTGGGAGATGGCCCTGCTCAATATGTAAAAAGGGTGTTAGTAGCAACTCCATATGTTGTACACAGTGCAAGCTTTGGATGCATCACAGGAAGGTTAACTGAGAATATAGTCTTTGCGTGTAGCAAATGTGCAGGTACAATAAGCACTAAAAATGCACAGACAATAGACTCCTTCAAGTGCTCAGGGGATCATTAGAATTAGTAGTTAGCTTGTTACCCAGGAGACCAAGTTAGCAGTGGTAGAAGTTCTGAAAGTGTAGTTGCTAGAGTAAGAACAGGCTGGGCAAAATTCAAAGAGCTTCTACCTTTGTTGGTATCTAAGGGCCTCTCCCTCGGAGTGAAAGGCAGATTGTGTGATGCCTGTGTACATACAGCTATGTTACATGGCAGTGAAACATGGGCTTTGACTACAGAAGACTTGCAAAGGCTTGAATGAAATGAAGCTAGCTTGCTCCACTGAATGGGTAATGTCAGTGTGTATGCACAACAGAGTGTAAATGATTTAAGAGGAAAACTGGGTATAAGAAGCATCAGATGTGTGCAAGAAAAAGATTTTACTGGTTTGGTCATGTGATGTGTATGGATGAGGACAGCTGCATAAAGAAGTGCTGAGCCCTAATTGTAGAGGATACCTGTGGAAGTGGTAGGCCCAGGAAGACATGGGACAAAGTGGTGATAAAGGATCAGGAAATAACACGAGACCAGGAAATGTGGCGATTTCCTGTACTTGATAAGATGCATCAAGCTAAGTAAAATTGCTGTCTTCCACACATACAGGCTTGTCTTTTCAGGTGCTGTATAAACACACCCATGCTGGTGCTGTGTAAATGCACCCATGCTGGTGGCGCATAAAAACCACTCAGCACACTCTGTTAAGTGGTTGGCATGGTGGGTGGGGGGCATCCAGCCATAGAAACCATGCCACAACAGACAATTGTAGTCTGGACAGCTTTCAGCTGGCAAGCTACATGTGAAACAGTTCAATCCATGCCAGCATGAAAAGCAGATGTTAAACAATAATGATTATGAAAGGTCACAATTTTTTAAAACACGTAAAGAGTATTGAATACATCATTATCATCATCATTTAATGTCTGTTGTCCCTGCTGGCATAGGTTGAACGGCTTGACTGGGGCTGACAGCTAGAAGGCTGCACCAAACTCCAGTCTGATTTGGCATGGTTTCTATGGCTGGATGCCCTTCCTAATGCCAATCACTCTGAGAGTGTAATGGGTGCTTTTACATGTTACCAGTACAGGTACCATTTGCGTGACGCTGTTATCTGCCACAACTGTGATTTTGCTCAGCTTGATGGGTCTTTTTCTCAAGCACAACATAATGCCAAAGGTCTTGGTCATTGCCTCCGTGGCCTAACACTCATGCCAAAGGTCTTGGTCATTGCTTTCATGAGGCCCAACACTTGAAAGGAGCTCAGCCACTTTGCTTCCATGAAGCCCAATGCTCAAAAGGTGCTTTTTACGTGCCACTGGCATGGGTGCCAGTTACATGGGCTTTACTGGTCTTCTCAAGTGCAGATATCACCAAAGATCTCAGTCACTAGTCATTGCCTCTGTGAGGCCCAGAGTTCAAAGATTATGCTTCACCACCTCATCCAGTCTCTTCCAGGATCTACCTCTACAATGGGTTCCTTTCACAGTTAGAGATTGGCACTTCTTTACACAGCTATCTTCATTCATACAAATCATATGACCATACCAGCACAGCACATCTCTCTTGCACTCCACATCTCTCTTGCACACCACATCTCTCTTGCACACCACATCTGATGCCTCGTATGCCTAACTTTTCTCTAAAGATGCTTACACTCTGTCGAACATGCACACTGATATTGCACGTCCAGCAAAGCTTGCTGGCTTCATTTCCTTCAAGCCTAAGCATGTCCTCAGCTGTCACAGCCCATGTTTTACTACCATGTAGCATAGCTGTATGCACACAGGCATCATACAATCTGCCTTTCATTTTGAGAGAGAGCCCTTTGTTGCCAGCAGAGGTAGGTGCTCTCTGAACTTTCCCCAGCCTAATTTTATTCTCACAGCTACACTCTCAGAGCATCCACCACCACTACTAACTTGATCACCTAGATAATGGAAGCTATCTATTAGCTTATCCAACTGGCAATTGATGGAGTCAATTTTCTGTACATTTTCAGTGTTTATTGTACCTGTGCATCTTCCACATACAAAATCTATTTTCCCTGTTAATCTTCCTCTGATATTGCTGCACCTTTTATGTGCCCAAAGCTTATACTGGATGCATCTTATGGAGTTTCTACAGATCAAGCAGGGCAATCTACCTGAAGGGATTTGTGATTTGTCTACCTTCCTACTAACTAAGATTTTGGTTCTTGCTCGGTTAACTCTAAGGCACTTTGATTCTAGACCTTGCTTCCATACCTGAAACTTCTTTTCTAGGCCTGGCAGTGATTCAGCTATAAGAACAAGGTCATTAACATAGAGGAGCTCCCAGAGGCAGCCTGTCTTAAATTCCTCTGTTATTGCCTGGAGAAACAAGAGGGGGATGAGGACCAATCCTTGGTGAACCTCTATTTGTACCCTGAATTCTGTGCTGTACTCGTTGCCAATCCTCACCTTACTGGTAGTGTCCCTGTACAAGACTTGTACAGCTCTCACCAATCACACATCTATCCCTAGTTTCTGCATTGACCACCAGATAAGGGGTTGGGGTACTCTGTCAAAGGCTTTCTCCGAGTCAACAAAAGCCAAGTACAGAGGTTTATCTTTGGCTAGGTATTTCTCCTGAAGCTGCCTTACCAGAAATATACCACCAGTGGTGCTTCTCATCTAGACTAACTCTCTTTCCCTAATTAGTTGGATTATGACTCTCTCCATAACTTTTATCACCTGATCCAACAGTTTGATACCTCTGTAGTTATTTCTATCTAAGGCATCACCTTCACCTTTGTAGTAGTTGACTATGGTACTGCTACACCAGTCATTGGGTGTGACTCCTTCATGAACCACCTGATTTACAATATGGGTGACTAGACCATGATCCACACCACCAGATATTTTAAGCATCTCAGCAGTGATTCCTGATGGACCAGGGGCATTCCCTGACTTCATATCCTTAATTGCTTTATCTACCAAGGTACTTTCGATTTGGGTAACTGGTCCCTCAACTGGGTTAATATATGGCAGACTCTCCTCCTCCCATTTATTCTCCACGTTCACCAGTCTTTCATAATAGCATTTCCAAGCCTCTTTCTTTGCAGAATCATTAAATGCAAGTGCACCATCATCCATGCAGTCACATTTCTCTCTTATGACATCATAATTTTCTCTCACACACTGTCTTTCAATCCGAAACACTTCAAGTCTTTGGTCCTCTCGTTGCTGAACATAGGCAAACTTCTTCTTTTCCATTTCTCCCTTGGCTAGATATACCTGTCTCCCAACTTTTCTTCTTACTATCTGATACAGTTCCCTGATAGCCCCACTCTTCCACCCTTCCAAGTTTCTTTGCTCTAATGGCCCTGTTTACAGCATCATTCCACTACCACATCACCCTAGGTTAGGAAGGGACATCACCCTAGGTTAGGAAGGGACTTTGCTGAGACACTCAGCAAGCTGTCCCATAGGAATTCCCAGTTGCCCTCTATGTCACATGTCTGTAGCTCCTACTCCCTCTCATCAAATTTCTCAATTAGGATTCCCTAAATCTTTGACCATATGAAGGGTCTGTAAGCTTCCAAATCCTTCTTTACCAGATTGGTCTGCTTCTCGGTTTTCTTCTGGCCTGGAGTCTAAAGTCACTTGTGACTAGTCTATGCTGGGGGGTACATTCTTCACCAGGGAGGGTCGTTGTATTTAAGAGCAACTAATCATCCTGTTGACTGGTGAGAATGTAATCAATCTGGCTAACACAGTCACCTGATTGGTAGGTTATCAGATGTCTGGCTGGCTTCCTGAAGTTGATGCTGCAGATCAATAGGTTATTTTGCATCACAGAACTCCAGTAGTCTTGCTCCCTCTTCATTTCAGGAACCAATTCCATGGCCCCCATGTACTCTATGGAATATATCAGGTTCCCGTCCAACATGCTTAGTGAAATCCCCAACCACAAAGATGAGATCATTGTCACTCATCTTTGAGGTAGCCTGCAGAAGAATATCATAAAAGTAGTCCCTCTGTTCATTTGGTAGGCCTGCTTGTGGGGCATAGGCAGAGATAACTGTTGTTATACTATTCTGCAACATTAGCCTGAGCTTAAGCACTCTATCACACATTCTGACCTTATGCACCCATTTCTCTGCAGGAAGTATGTCCACACCACCTACTCTGTCACCCTCAGAAGATTGTATACTTATATGTCTTGCCTGTGAGGAACCTGGCTGAAGCTCCTCTCCATCTTAAATCTTGGATGCAACATACATCAACATGCTTCTATTCAAGCATCTGAACAATCTTGCTAGACCTACCTTTTAATGTGCCTACATTGACAGTGCCAACTCTGAAAACTGGGAAAGGGCTGTGGGTGGTAACATGGGAAGGAGTGATGGTATTCAGCACCTGAAAAGGTTTCAGTGATCGTTTGATAACAGGCATGTCACAACAGTTGTTCTTGCTTTAACCTATCATCATTCAAATATATTAAAACTGTTGCCTCTATTGGGGGTGAGTGTAATGTAAGCATTGTAAGTATAAGTGTTATGAACGTTGGAAATATAAGCGTTACTGCTGCAAATATAGATATGTCAATATTTAGATTAAGTAAGTAAATGAGTTGCTATTAGTTAGTCCATTGTATATAGAGAGAAAGAGAAAGAAAGAAGTAGGTGGTCTGTTAATTCACTAAGTAATACATCTCCTTTTGGTGCATGTAATAGTGTGGATGATTGTTGGTGGTGAGAAGGGAGGGACAGAGGTATGCAGGTCTTCTGGTACAGAAGTGAGGCAGAGTCCTGTAGGGGTTTTCAGTATAAGAGAAGAGATTTCTGTTGAAGCAGAGCTCTGTAGGGGTTTTGGTATAAGAGAAGAGATTTCTGGTATGAGAGAAGAGGTTTCCAATATGAGAGAAGAGATTTCTGGCATAGGTGGTGGAGGCGGGAATGGATGGGTGCATTGTGAACAAGCAATGGCCAGCTTCACCACAACAAATAGAAATAGCAGTAGGAAGACATAAGAGAGAGAGGGAGAGACTTTATCGCTGGGGGAGATCATGACAAAGAGGTGGATACACAAGTTATAAGATAAAGCAAAACAGAGAGAGAGAGAGTGTTGCAAGGATTTAGAGAATTACAAGTTATGATAGTTGGGAACACATAAGAATTATGACAAGTATTTAAAGAGATACGATTTGAAAGTTATTTGAAAAATTAATGAAAATTATAGCAAGTATTTAAAGAGATAATATTTGAAAGTTATTTGAAAAATTAACAAATTACAAGTTACGAAAGTTCTTAAGGTTATTTTAACTCAAGTATGTTAGTATTACAAGTTAAATGAATGAATGATGAACAATTAAAAACTAGAGAAGTTTCTTAGCTTAACTGCTAGTCATTTCATGTGGTATGATAATGTCAATAGCAGAGCAAGTGATGTGAAAGTTTAGGAAAACCATGTACGAAGGGTTCTTTATATAATCTACAGCCAGAAGTGGTCAAATAAATAGCTAGCATTTGCTACAAGAAATAGAAATAGCAGTAAGAAGACATGAGTGAGGCAAACAGAGAGAAAGAGAGGAAGAGATTTGAAAGACTTTATCATTGGGGAAAATCATGACAAAGAGCTGGAGACATAAGTTATAAGACAAAGGAAAATAGGGAGAGAGAGTGTTACAAGGATTTAGAGAATTACAATTTATAATTGTTGGGAACGCATGAGAATTATGACAAGTATACCTATATGTAAATGCCTTTATATCAATGCCTTTAACATTCCATGGTCAACAGGGTGATGACCTGGCAGAATCATTAGTATGCTGGGCAACATGCTTAGCAGCATTTTCGCCCATCTTTATGTTTTCAGTTCAAATTCTGCCAAGGTCGACTTTGCCTTTCATCCTTTCGAGGTTGATAAAATGAACACCAGTGGAACATAATCAACTTAACCCCTTCCTCCAAAATTGCTGGCCTTGTGTCAAAATTTTAAACAAATATTAAATGGTCAACAGCCAAACACCTATTTTAAATCTAAGCAAGTAAGTTATAGACCATATGCTATTTGAATACTTATTTTCAGGTTTTTCTAATAACAGGTGTGATAACAACTGAAATTATAGAATACTGAAATTATTGTAGAATACTGCAAAGTGACTTGATTTTAAGATTGTGGACTTTGTCACTACAAGTGATGTGGAAGAGAAAAAGTACTGTAAACTTCTGTGCACATTCCATATTGATAATGAACACATCAGTGTCCATACTCTATATAATCACAACTAGTGGAATTGATGTGGATGTTAATAATGTCAAGTGGTAAAGATGCTTTTTTTTAAGCATAACATATTTTGCATGTAAGAATTACTAAGTGTCCATTTCTTCATGGTCACATTGGAATTCCAGTGCAAGTAATGCCTTCACTACCCCATGATTCCTTGAAAGAGCATGGCACTTTTTTGCATGTGCAAATTATGCTATTACATTCATAAACATATCTGCTAGGTACTTCTGCCAGGTATGAAAAAGATATTCCACAAATCACTTTTATTATCACCTGCAATGAGAAACTTCTTCCTTGGTCATTTCTGGTTTGTGCTGTCTCGCTGGATTTTGATTAATTACAGTGGCACAACTATATCTTACTGTAGTCTTGATGCTTATATGAGAGTATGTACTTTGTTCTTTGGCGAATGTTATTAGTAATGGGTCAAAACAGTAAGTCATGAGGTGTTAAATGTCAATGTTTTGCGGTTTTGTCATGAAAATCAACTTTGTTCATAGTTTCCTACTACTTTTGTGATTCTCTCCTTTTATGTTACCTCAAATGTTTTAATACTTTGATGCTTGATTGGGTCAAAGAAGGCTTCAATTTCTTTGCAAAAGAATGTAAAGTTGTTGATGCCAACCTCTTCAACTTTCAGCAAGTCTCCCTTTATTTTATATGAAGCACTACCTGAAGAATCATTACCTTAGACCAGTTGTTTCTCAACTGGGGTCCATATAACCCTTGGAGGTCCATATAAGATTTTATTGTTAAAATTTACTGGCAATAAATTGGTTATACATCTACAATACACAAAATATTTTAACGATTTTTTTTAATACAACTCCTAATAATATTTAATAATAAGAATATGATATGATTTTTTAAACATCAAATGGCTAGGAGAATTCATCCAAGTAAAAAAGCAATCAATAGGTAAAAAAAATGGTTGAGAACCAAGTGTCTTAGACTTTGTCAGGGTGACAATTCTTCAGGTGACAACACCAGAGGCTATAATTTTTGAGGTGAGGTTAGGTTAAAGTCAGAATACTGACACGTCACCACCATCACCATTACAACAATACCAAAACCACTACTATCATTACTTCAATCACCAACATTGGTACAATAACTATCATTAGCACCAGCACCAACACCTCAACTACTGATACAAATTTCACCAATTGAGGGAAACTTTATGCAGATGCTTGACCTACAAGAAATAGTAGTCAAATTGCCTCCAGCTAACACGCTACTGTCTCAAATTAAGGATAAATCTAAATTTAGGCCTTAATATAGAGAAAAGCAAGATGGTCATAGTGGAAGTTCATTTGATCATAAGTCTATTTGATCAGGGCTAACAACAAGAGTTGTTGTTTAACAACAACTCTTGTAACATAAATTTCTATAACTATTCTACTTTTAGTTAATTTTGAAACATGGTATATATTATTTTAATTCTTTTCTTTAGACTTTCATGATAATGATGTGTAACAAAAAGGAATACATTTATATTATCCTAATTATACAAATCATATTCACTTTGGAAAAATAGTTTTACAAGTGCTGTGCAACAAGTGATTCTACACCAAAAAATTAATTTCCAACTTCTTCAATCTTGGTCATAATTTCACCCACTTTGCAACTGAATTTCAGTCAGTTTGTTGTGATATTGACAAACTATTTTCATCTATCATTATTAAATGCAATAAAATAGTTTTTTGTCAAAGGAAAAAATACATTATACAAAATTTTGATGAAAATTGGACAGCTTTCTCCAGACAACCATATCTTGTCTTCATAAGAGGTTAATTGCTTTATTGGAGTCATTATACTCCTGTGATGATGATGTTGAATGTATGATTTCTATGAAAATGTAGAAAGCAAGAAATAATTTTAAATCTGTTTTTTATCAATGAATGTGCAACTTTTAATGATGGGGTAATCAGTTTCAAGATATATCTATTTCACAAATTGTCTGATTTGAATTAAGTTTTCTCCAGCATTGTTGCATAAATCACAAACTTAAATTCAGAGGTATAGCAAACAAGGCATAGTTCCTTCTGCCTTAAGTCAACTGACTGCAGCATACTTTCCTACACAGTAGTAGCAAATGAATATAAATTCACAAGCAGGTACCCACTACTACTAATAGGACCAGCTAGGGCATGACACAACCTTCCACATGATCATTCTTGGCCAATGAAAATCAACCTAACTTATGTATTACCAGCAGTGTACATTCATCTTAATATTCCTGAATATTCATCAATATTCCTGCATATAATATGATAATGGGAAACTGAGTTGTGATGGAGTTAAAACATCAACTTTTTATAAATATATATAAATGATAATTTAGGAAAAAAATCAAAGCGACAGCTTCAAAAAAACCACCATAAATTTTACGATAAATACACACACGAGCAATGCAATGAATATTTTTTTAAATAGGCTTTCCTCTGAATGGAATACAAAGATAAGTAATACATATCCCAATATCAATTGATTTCATGCTCTGCATGATAAACAAGCTTTGCAATCATCGGTTGGAAACAGTATTTGACATCTATCTCTAAAATGTTCATTATGTCAACTCATGTGCATTTCTAACTTTAAATGTCCCACCCCGTTTAAAAGAAGCTATCATAAACAATAAAAATCTAAAGAAAGTGAAGTATTATTACCGCTATAAACAGTAATAATGAGGTGGCTAGCAAGTTTCTACCTATACAGGTACAATAAGAAAAGTAGGGTAAATATACACCTTGCTAAAAATCAAAGCAACAGCTTCAAAGAACCACCATAAATTTTATGATAAATATACTCATGAGTAATGCAATGAATATTTTAAAAGCATGTTTATCATGCAGAGCATGAAATCAATTGATATTGGGATATCTATTACTTATCTTTGTATTCCATTCAGAGGTAAGCCTATTTCTAAAAATATTCATAGCATTGCTCATGTATATATTTATTGTAAAATTTATGGTGGTTTTTTGAAGCTGTCACTTTGATTTTTAGCAAAGGGTATATTTACCCTACTTTTCTTAAATTACTTTATCTTGTACCTGTATAGGTAGAAACTTGCTAGCCACCTCATTATTACTGTTTATAACAGTAATAATACTTCACTTTCTTTAAATTTTTACATATATATATATATATATAATCATGTAGAGAATGGAGAAACAAACACAGGAAGAAGCAGGTCGATTGCACTAGTTAGCCATTAATTTAATCAATTAGGTAGAGATTATGTAATGTTACATTTACGATCGTTTCGATTTGCCAATTTAATTGGCAGATCTCTTCAGAATGCTGAGAAGTTTGTTTAAATGCATGGTGTGAGAGATGAAGGTATGGAAAGGTGGAGGATATACTAATGTAAAAGAATACATATAGTGGTGTGAGAATAGAGGTAAGGTATAGTGAGTCTTACATTTTAGTCGAAATCGGAGTTAATAATATTTCTGCGAAGGAGAGGTAGGGTGGGTGCTGTTTAAGTTCGTAATTCCAATCTTAGTCAAGCGCATTCCTCACATGGATATTGTTAAATCAAGCGGATATTATTGTTTTATGTCATCAGTGGTGTAAGTAAAGGGGAGTAACTCTAAGTTTTGGTGAAGATGGAGCTAACTTTGTCCAAGTAAATATTTAATTATACTAAGAAAATGAAAATTTTGTAGTGTGTAAACAAACAGGGTTATTTTCGTATTTTTTGTTTACAAGATGTGTTGTAGCCGTTAGGATTTCGAGGCGTTCAGTTAGGCAAAGATCACAACGCCTGTTAATTATATATATATATATATATACACACACACACATATAAATATATATATATATCATCTACACAGGCTCTGTAGTGACAGCCATGACTTTGAGACTCAGTCTCAACTCATGGCTTGCCACTTTAGCCTACGTGGATATCCCCCCACCACCATCTACACCGCCCTTGCTAGAGCACGTTCCGTGGACCGTGCATCTGCTCTCTTCCCCCGAACCCGCCCTGCCGTTTCCCACCTCCCTTTTCCCCTCACCTACCATCCCACCACCCTACCCCTCCAACGCACCATTCTCCGAGCTTTCTGGCGCCTCCAGTCTGACCCCTCCAACTCCCACATCTTCCCTAATCGACCCCTCCCCTCCTTCAAACGAGCCCATAACCTACAAGACCTCTTGGTCCACAGCTTCTTCCCCAACCCAACCTCCCAACCTGGCTCGTTCCCTTGCTCCCACCCACGCTGCCGCACTTGCCCTTACCTCTCCAACACCACCCTCCTCACCAGCACCCATCACCGACTCCTTCACCTGCACTTCTACCAACATCATCTATTGCATCTCCATCTCTCTCTGCCATTCTCTGTACATCGGACAAATGGGGCGCCGCCTGGCCAACCGATTCGCGGAACACCTCCGAGACATCAACGTTTGCAATGACACCCTAGTGTCACCCCATTTCCGCTCTGCCGGTCACTCCTTGCAGCAACACCTGTCCGTGTTTGGATTGTCCATGCACAGGGGCCATCTGGATTCTAGTTTGCACTGTGAACAGGGATTAATCTTCTCTCTTCGCTCCTTTGCGCCACATGGGCTCAACTCCCCTCCCCATCTAACACCTCCCTCTGCCTCTCTCCCCCCTCCCTCCCTCCTACTTCCTACCACCCACCTCTCCTCTCCTCCCACCCACCTCTCCTTCGCCTTCCCCACCTTCCAACTCCCACATCCCAACACCCTCAGATCACACCACACATCACTTCACAACACACCACCATGCACACACTCCTTTTTCCCCTCCCCATTTTTTCACACCTACATACACACATACATATGTCAAGATCACCAGCATTCTCTCTCACACACACACACACACACACACACACACACACACACAGCTTCACATATATGGATCACCGCGTCTTTCCCCTTTTGTTATCTCCCCTTTTTCTTAGCTCTCCTGTGCAAACTTTCTGTCTGGCAGTCGCCATGATAGATCACTAACCAAAACATTCAATTTTTTTTTCTCCGTGTTTTTCTCCTTGTTTTCTCCGTATTCTTTCTGTTGAAGAGCGTAGCTCGAAACGTTAAAGACTTTCTTATTCCCGAGCGTTAAACTAATACATCCTTTTGTTGTTTACACCACCTGTCCTCGTCTGTTGTTGTTTTTTTCGTAAATTCTCCCATATATATATATATATATATATATATATATATATATATATATATATATATATCAGTGGCGTGCAGTCTCAGCCATGCAAGCTATGCACTGCATGTCCTGTTATATAATCGGAAAATTAGATAAAATAGTTACTTTGCAAAAAATAATCCGTCCAGTTTTCGAAATATTCCGTCTCCCCTTCCCCTCTCTCAGTGACTAGTAAAAGCTTTGAGAATCCAGCATATAGACACTCCCTATCTATGTTAGTTTGTCCTTCCTTCCTTCTTCTCTCTCTCGCTCTCTCTTAGTGACCTGTCAAAAGATATGCTAAGCCGATCTCCCCTTCCCCTCTCTCAGTGACTAGTAAAAGCTTTGAGAAGGGTATGCAATGAGAATCCAGCTTATAGACACCTAACTCCCTATCTATGTTAGTTTGTCCTTCGTTCCTTCCTTCCTCTCTCTCTCTCTCTCTCTCTCTGAGTGAGATATGCTAAGACCGATAGCATATATATTTTGTACCCCTTCCTCTCTCTGTCAGTGATTCCACAAATTTATCATAGGAAGTAATGCTTTCTGATAATAGCATGGCCCCCACCTCTCTATCTCTTTGTTAGCTGGTTTTGACCGGAACTAGAGCAGTTCTCAAGAACTGCTATAATTAGCCATAATTCTTGGAACAGCCTGGCGGTAAGTTTGAATCTTTTATCCAAAACATCTGTTTGCACTATTATATTTTTGGAGTGTTCTGAAAACAAAAATATTTAATTTGACTAACGTCATTTTTCCGTTTTTTTTTTTTTTAAATTTACTTACAATATACGCAGATGCTTACATGTGTGTTACTTTTTTCCAAATGAGTGAAATGTGTGTTATAAACGATATTTTGAGAAATAGTTTTTCGAAAAGAGACTTCGATGGAAAACAATTAATTATAACCTGTGGGTGACCAAAGAATTCGTATATTTAATCAGTAAATATGACAAAAAATGGAAAGTCATCTAGATACAGCTTCTATCTTCACTGGTCTGTCAAACCAGTGGTTTCTTATTTTTGTTAGAAGTATTCAGTGACATTTTTTCTTTTACTGACGTCTTATTTAATATCCAGAGTAAAAGTCATGACATAGTGTATTGTAAAGAGCAAATAGATAAAACTAGAACTGTACTCGAAAACAAACTTGATAATTTTTCAATCTTTTATGATATATTAGGGGGAAAATATGGAGTCGATGCAGGAATCGGAATTCAGAGATCCAAAAATATATCTATTGAGCCTCAACGTCATTATTAGAATGCATTGTAACAAAATTATCGGTACAGTAGTTGACCAAATAAAAGCACGATATTCATCCTTAGAAGAGTTTAAATTCATGGAACTTTTGAATTTCAACAAAGTTGATGAATATTGCAAACAATTTCCTGTGGACTCTATACATTCTTTAAAAATCACGTATGGCAGATTTTTTGATGTAATTCGATTACAAAGTGAGCTCAATGTGACGTATTCAATGAAAGATTTTAAAAAGCGAAGTTAAGTCATTTAATGAGTTACATTTACAGCAGTGACCTTGTTGAAGCTATGCCAGAACTCTTCAATCTGTGCAAGTTGATTTTGACAATTCTGTCTACCACTGCTTCTGTAGAGTGATCCTTTTCTGCATTAAGTAGAATCAAAACATACCAAAGAAATGCGACAGGAGAAAGAAGACTGTCTGGGTTAGCACTAATGTCAATTGAAAAAGATTTATTACAACAATTGATGAAAAGAGAAGATTTCTATGAAAATGTGATAGATATATTTGCCCAGGAAGATCGAAGAATTGAATTAATTTATAAATGAGGTAAATAACATTTTAGAACCTTAAAAAAAAAATTAATATATTAAAGGGCATATATTACAGGTTTTGGTTAGTGTTTGTTATAATGTAAGGTTCGACCATCAGTATTGTTTGGCAGGAGAAATGGTTTGACTTCTTCGTCACGCCTAACCTACATAGGTTTTCCTTTCTGTGCTGCTGGGTGTAGTCTATTTACGGCCGTAAATGTCTTGTTTCAATCTCAGAGATGTTGACTTCTGCCACAACAGTTTTGGGGGCTTTTTATAATGTTGAATTTTCACTGTCTTTCATTGTGTGTGTATTCATGTATATGAGTGTATTTTCAATGTGTGTGCGTGAGACGTAGTCTTTTAATATACAGAGTTCAGTAAGTCTCAGAACAGTCTGCTTGAGTATCGATAATTTTCCCAGAATAGACAAGTAGCATGATAAAACACCTGACTTGTCTTCCAGGGCATAACGATCTTAAAGCATGGCCATATAATGTAACTAAATGTGTTCTCTTAATTAAATCATTTCAATTTGATTCAGCTCAACCAATAGGTATAGGGGCTAATGCAGAATCGCACCCCTTTGAAAAACGAATTTTGTGAAAAAAAATTTTCTGATTCCTACCTTTAACAGAGATTCCGAATATACAAAAATATTAACAGAATCCAATTTCATCTTTATTACATTTCACTTATGATTTTTAGACTTTTTAAGGGAGAGTGAGGATGGGAAAGTACTGACGTTTCGAAGAGAGAGAAAAATACAAACAATACACTTATTTCAGGCTCATCTTTACAGAGCCATTTTTTATTCCCTGCTTACTCTAGGTCATACGGGGGTGATTGCATATTCAGAATCTCCCATATGTAAATTGTAGGAATACGAAAATTTATTTACTGAAAAATTGCCTGGGGGGGGGGGGAGAATTCATTGCATGCCCAACCCCGGAAGTCACCGCACGCCACTGATATATATATATATATATATATATATAATCAACAGAGAGAATCTTGATATAGAAATCACTTTGTAATGCTCAAATGATTTAAAATTACACTCTGAAATCTTTACCGAGGACCAAGTCAGCAGAGAATCCAAGTGATCAGATATGGAGACAACGATTCAAATAAACAGATAAAAAGCTTGGGTTTTAATATACAAAATATATACACATATCATCATCATCATCATCATCGTTTAACGTCCGCTTTCCATGCTAGCATGGGTTGGACGATTTGACTGAGGACTGGTGAAACCGGATGGCAACACCAGGCTCCAATCTAATTTGGCAGAGTTTCTACAGCTGGATGCCCTTCCTAACGCCAACCACTCAGAGAGTGTAGTGGGTGCTTTTATGTGTCACCCGCACGAAAACGGCCACGCTCGAAATGCTGTCTTTTATGTGCCACCCGCACAAGCCAGTCCAGGGGCACTGGCAACGATCTCACTCGAAAATCCTACGGGAGCCAGTCAGGGGGTACTGGCAACGGCCATGCTCAAAATGGTGCATCTCATGTGCCACCCGCACAAGAGCCAGTCCAGTGGCACTGGCAACGATCTTACTTGGCTTGCCGGGTCTTCTCACACACAGCACATTTCCAAAGGTCTCGGTCAGTAGTCATCGCCTCGGTGAGGCCCAATGTACGAAGGTCTTGCCTCACCACCTCAGCCCAGGTCTTCCTCGGCCTACCTCTTCCACGGGTTCCCTCAACTGTTAGGGTGTGGCACTTTTTCACGCAGATATCCTCATCCATTCTCACCACATGTCCATACCAGCGCAATCATCTCTCTTGCACACCACAACTGATGTTTCTAATGTTCAGCTTTTCTCTCAAGATACTTACACTCTGACGGGTATTCACATTGACATTACACATCCAACGGAGCATACTGGCTTCATTCCTTGCGAGCTTACATATGTCCTCAGCAGTTACAGCCCATGTTTCACTGCCATGTAGCATGGCTGTTCGTACGCATGCGTCATACAGTCTGCCTTTTACTCTGAGTGAGAGTCCCTTTGTCGCCAGCAGGGGTAAGAGCTCTCTAAACTTTGCCCAGGCTATTCTTATTCTAGCAGCTACACTTTCAGCGCACCCACCCCCACTACTAACTTGGTCGCCCAGATAGCGGAAACTATCGACTACCTCTAGTTTTTCACCCTGGAATGAGATAGAAGTTGTTTCCTGTTTGTTTACAGTCTTTATTGCACCTGAACATCTGCCACAAACAAAAACTAACTTGCTAGTTAACCTGCCTTTGATGTTGCTGCACCTCTTATGTGTCCATAGCTTGCACCGGGTACATGTTATAGAGTTACTACCTACTCCTTTTCTACATAGTGAGGAGGGCCATGTACCTGAAGGGGTTTGTGTTTTATCTACCTTCCTACTTATTAGGATTTTGGTTTTAGCTAGGTTGACTCTAAGGCCCTTCAATTCTAGACCTTGCTTCCACACCTGAAACTTCTCCTCTAGTTCTGATAGTGACTCCGCAATTAGGGCAAGGTCATCAGCATAGAGGAGCTCCCAGGGGCAGCCTGTCTTGAACTCCTCTGTGATTGCCTGGAGGACTATGATAAATAAGAGGGGGCTGAGGACGGAACCTTGGTGGACCCCTACCTCTACCCGGAATTCATTGCTGTACTCATTTCCAACCCTCACCTTACTGGCAGCATCTCTGTACATGGCTCGCACAGCTCTCACTAACCATTCTTCTATCCCAAGTTTCCTCATTGACCACCAGATAAGGGATCGGGGGACCCTGTCAAAGGCTTTCTCCATGTCAACGAAAGCCAGGTACAGAGGTTTATCCTTAGCTAGGTATTTCTCCTGCAGCTGTCTCACTAGAAATAAGGCATCAGTAGTGCTTTTACCTGGCACGAACCCAAACTGCATCTCATCTAAATTGATTCGCTCCCTAATTAGTTGGGCTATGACCCGCTCTGTAACTTTCATAACCTGATCTAACAGCTTGATGCCTCTGTAATTATTTGTATCTAAAGCGTCACCTTTACCTTTGTAGCAGTTGATTATGATACTGCTACACCAGTCATTGGGTATGACTCCTTCGTGTATCACCTGGTTCGTAATACGGGTGACTAGGCTATAGCCAACACTGCCAGATATTTTGAGCATCTCTGCAGTGATTCCTGATGGGCCGGGGGCTTTCCTGGTCTTCATACTCTTAATTGCTTTATCTACCCTGGTACTATCAACTCGGATAGCTGGTCCCTCTATTGGGTCGACATACGGCAGGCTCTCTTCCTCCCATTCATTCTCTTTATTAAGCAATCTATCGTAGTGGCATCTCCAGACCTCTTTCTTTGCATCCTCATTTAGTGCAAGCGTACCATCATCCATGCGAACACATTTCTCTCCTACAACATCACTATTCTCTCTCATACACTGTCTTGCAACACGAAATACCTCGAGTCTTTGCTCCTCACGGCGCAGAACATTGGCAAATCTTTTCTTATCTGCTTCCCCTCTGGCTAAATAAACCTGTCGCCTAGCCTCCCTTCTGGCACATTGGTACAATTCCCTGCTACCACCGTTCTTCCAGTCCTTCCAAGCCTGTTTCTTTTGTCTAATAGCCCTGTCTACCTCCTTGTTCCACCACCACGTTACTCTGGGTCGGGAGGGGACCTTACACCACCCACAAATCTGGTCGGTGGCTTTCAGCAGGTTGTCCCGCAGAAATCTCCAATTGTCTTCCACGTTGTATGATGCTATATCCCCTTCTATTTCGTTAAATGCTTCAAGTAACTTGTCTCTAAGTCTCTGTCCATTTGCAGGGTCTTTAAGCTTCCACACCCTTCTCCTCCAAGCCGGTCTAATTCTGGGCACCCATTTTGCCTTGATCCCAAAGTCGCTAACTACTAATCTATGTTGTGGGGTACATTCTTCGCTAGGATAGGTTTTAGCATTTATAAGCCGCCCTCTTTCCCTATTTCTGGCGAGGATGTAGTCGATTTGGCTAGAGTGTCTGCCGGAGCGGTAGGTGACTGGCAGGTTTCCTGAAGTTGGTATTGCAGACCATAAGATCGGTTGCATCACAGAACTCCAGCAGTCTGGTTCCCTCCTCGTTGCGGGAACCGAAGCCATAGCCTCCATGTATGCCATGGAAGCCTCCAGCACGACGTCCGACATGACCATTGAAGTCTCCAGCCACAAAGAGAAGGTCCCTGTCACTCGTCGACGAGGTAGTTTGCAAGAGGGTGTCATAGAATTGGTCTTTCAGACCATCTGGTAGCCCCGGTTGGGGTGCATAGGCTGAGATGACAGTAGCTAATCTATGATGAAGCACTAGTCTAATCTTAAGTACTCTGTCACTTACTCTAATGACCTCGATTACCTTATCCACCCATTTCTCCGCTAGAAGTATTCCTACGCCCCCGACCCCGTCAGTGTTCCCTGCCCAGAAAATCTTGTACCTGTGTTCTTTGCCTGTGAGGAACCTCGCAGAACCTCCTCTCCATCTTACTTCCTGGATGCAGCACATATCTACGCATCTCCGTTCAAGCATATCAACAATTTCACCAGATCTACCTTTCAGCGTGCCGACGTTGAGAGTGCCAATCCTAACAGTATGGGTGTTGGGGGTGTGGGCCTGTAGCCTGGGAAAGGGGGAAGCAGTGTTGTGTACCTGAAAAGAAAACTTGCAATTGGAAGAATTCATAAGCAAAACAGTACCTACAACCTGAAAACATTACTCAAACTTAATGCGCTACCCAAAGGTTGGGGAGAGGATGGCCAAGGCCACTAGATGGGTTCCGGGAGACAGCCGAGGATGACAGGATGACAGAGGAATGCACTTCCGGTGGAGGGGGTGGGAGGGCGGGTGTACCATCAGCAAGGAGATAGGCCTCTTAATCGTAGATTTTAAATATTTGAGAGACAACAATGCATAAATCGTAATTTTTAAAAGAGCAATGAAATCTAGGTGAATAGAATATATACGTAGCATGAATTTAGGAAGCTTAGAAAATGAATAAGTATGAATTTAAGACAAAAACTGAATTCAATTGAATTTCATGGAGAGAGACAAGATAAATAATAGAGGGCAGACTAAAGCGCGAAAGGTATGAGATGTTTGAGGCCATAAATAAATAAAAATCTCTATCTTATCTGCATCTTGGAGACTTGAGATTGAGATAATTTAGAATGGATTTCTCATTTATATATACCCAGAACCTGAAAACCTTAAGGAAAAACTATGAGAGAGAGAGAGAGAGAGAGAGAGAGAGAGAGAGAGAGAGAGAGAGAGAGAGGACTGATTTAGAGAGGATGGAGGGGTAGACAGAGGCATGGTGGGAGAAAAGATCATCATCATCATATATAAATATATATAAAGAGAGAGAGAGAGAGGGGGGACCAGTCAAGCAGAACATCACGCTGTAATTCTTGGGCTGAGAAATCAACACTTAAAAGCCATAATTTTAAGGAGCGATAAGAATTTTTGAATAAAGGAAAATGGGTAGGGGTGGGTAGGTACCGTCAGCGAGGAGATAGGCCTCTTAATCGTAGATTTTAAATATTTGAGAGACAACAATGCATAAATCATAATATATGTCTAAAAATAGAAAGCAGTCTTATTCATAATGTTGGCAGATGTAGTTCATCAAAAATTTGCAGCCAGTAATGGAAGCAAATAAACATTGGTAAAATCCAGAGCCTCTTTCGTCAGGGTGGATAGACTCTTATCTATCCACCCTGATGAGGCTCAAAAATCTGGCGATGATGGAGTTTTCGGACATAACTGATGATGATGATGATGATTCTTGCAGAGTATGTCTTCTTGTTGAAGTGTAACTCAAAGGCAAAGTTTCAAACAACATGATTTATTTTCGTTAAATTTACAATTATAAATCAATGAAAATCAACATATAATTTTAACTCTATGCATTTGTTGACAATCTACTTCGCCTTGTGAAATTACTACTGAGGAAAAGGTGTATGACAGATGTGATAGAAAGGGTAATCTGTAAATGTGGTTGGCATGACAATTAGATAGATTAATAAAGTGTGAATAGATGAATGTCAGTGTGAAACAGATGAGTGGGGGAGAAAGGAGAGATGCTTACAGTAGTTTTCGTTTGACCCAGTGACATCATTTCTCATTCAGCCTAAAAGCAACAGGCTGTCACGATCACAAGAAGGATACTAACCCCTTTGGCTGGTCAGCTGGTCATATTTATAACAGCCTACAGCTGATAGAAAGATGGACAAGCCTTAGCTAAATATTCAGGTTAGATCTAGTTCATCTGAACTTAATTTCACCTAGCTGGTCATTAAAAACTCATCAATCATTGTTTCAATTGACAGGACAAAGAAGTTTTTCCTGCTGCAAATTGATTTGGTGGGCGAAAGTGCAACCAGTAATTCTGAGATGCAGTTTCAAATCTCAGGTGATGGAACTGATATTTGTTCTTTATATATATATATATATATATATATATATATATTGTATTACACGTGTATAAGGGATGACCACTAGGTGGACATCCAATATGCTAGAAAGAGGTCATCAGCGACCCAACCACAAAGAAAAATAATGTTCTCCAGAAAAATTTCGCAAAACACCAGAACAGGACAAAATGAGAAATATAAAATAAAGAATTAGCTGTGTACTGCAGTTTCAAACATTAACGTTTTACTTAGGTAACCACATCCGTGTTCTCGTCAGCACAGCTGTTCTAGAATCAATATAATTTGCAGAACTATACACGAATTGTCTTCATGAAATAAGACTTGCATACAGTTCTACCGATTACACTGAGGTTATTTTTAAATTGAATTAATATTCAATTTATCACCCTATCTATATAAATATATATATATATGTATATATATATATATATATATATATATATATATATATATATATATATATATATATATATATATATATATGTGTGTGTGTGTGTGTGTGTGTGTATGTATGTATGTATATGTATTGCCCACAGGGGGCTAAACATAGAGGTGATAGACAAGGGGATTTAGTACATTACATTGACCCCCATTGATTAACTGGTACTTATTTAATTGACCCCAAAAGGATGAAAGGCAAAATCGACCTTGGCGGAATTTAAGCTCAGAACCTAACTGTTGTTAATTTCAACCATCCCAGAAAAGGACCCCTTTCTACAGCTGTGTAACATGACAACTGACCAAAAATACAATGCAATTTCAGCCATATCCAAAAATGACCCCTTTATTTCTTTTTTCTTTCTCTAAACTAAGCCTCCAAAAATTACCCCCATACATATTTAGACACATACATACACATAGACATATATATTTATACACATACATATTATACATATAGATTCAAAATAATAAAGAATATCCTCTTCCCAGTTCAGCCCCAGATTATTTTCAACTGACTCGCATGAATTTTCTGTAAATGAATCATTCATGATGAATCACTGTAGAATCTTTCAAAAGAGAAGTACTAAATAATTCATTTGTATCCAAAATCCAAAATCTTGATTACTTCCTACTTCCTGTCTCTTTATATATAAATTTGTACTCCACTTCAAACAATCTATATATATATAAATATATATATATATATATATATATATATATATATATATATATATATATATATATATATATATATATATATACTTATATATAAAGGGCATTAACTGTGTATTAATGCCTCACGCTTTGAGGGACTAAATAAGTCAAAAACTACCAAAAGAATAAGCAACATATTTACTGAAAGCGAGGGAATGCAGCTTTCAAAATTTATCTCTTAAAAACATTTAACTCAACGGTAGACCACTGGTTTCTCAATCAAATACAGAAAAACTGTGAAGTAACCTGTATCCTTTTGTTCATCAGTACACGTATGGTCAAGATACATGTACTGATGAACAAAAGAATACAGGTTACTTCACAGTTTTTCTGTATTTGATTGAGAAACCAGTGGTCTACCGTTGAGTTAAATGTTTTTAAGAGATAAATTTTGAAAGCTGCATTCCCTCGCTTTCAGTAAATATGTTGCTTATTCTTTTGGTAGTTTTTTACTTATTTAGTCCCTCGAAGCGTGAGGCATTAATACACAGTTAATTCCCTTTATATATAAGTATTTATATTTTATGATGAAATGATGAATTTTTTTCATTACGAAAATTTTTCGTTATTTTTTCATTTTGAGGTTTTTTCACGCTGACTACTTGATAAATTCTTATAAAGAATTTATCCTATATTATATTAGATATATACACACATTTGTATCTAGTTATATATATAAACATGATACTTAATATTATATCAATCCATTATTTACTCAAAATTGTAATTATAGTTTTTTCTTTATCATGACTTATATGATTACATTGTTGTTTACTTAAACTATGTAATCTCATAATAATTTGTATGTGTGTATAGTTATTTAGTTAAAAGGGATAAAACTATAGAATAGATTTGTTTACTATGACTTAATGATATATATGTACCTGCAGAACATAGTTATAGACTGAATAGCACATGTATCTCTATAGTAATATCATTATACATAAATGGACATATCACAATATATAGAAATAAGTAGGTCTGAACGAACATACCCAATAAAGTTACACTGTCGGGTTATTTTTCTTTTGTTGTGTGTATACTCTAATGAATAGATCATCATTATCATCATCATGATTTAACATCTGTTTTCCATGCTGGTATGGGTTGGATGGCTTGACAGGAACTGATAAGGCCAGGGGCTGCACCAGGTTCCATAATCTGTTTTGGTCTGATTTGTATGGCAGGATGCCCTTCCTAACACCAACCCCTCCACAGAGTGTACTGGATGCTTTTTATGTGACACCTTTTACGTGAAACCTTGGATTTTGTATCTCAATTCTGTTGTGATGGATGAGGCTTCTCAAATACAGCAATGTGCCACATATTTTGATCCTCTGTCATCTCCTTTGTAAGGTTCACTGTTTTGAAATCAGGCCGCTGGTTTTGCTCACTTCATAGTGTGAGGTCAAATCAAGATTTACCAGCACACATTCTTATACATACATATTCTTTTATTTTTCACAAATGTACATACATATATGTTTACCTCCATATACATATCTATATAATTGGAAAATGATTGGTAGAGTTGCATCTAGAGGGACACATTCATGAGAGCAAAATATGAGGGTACGTTTAGATAGATATGTGTATGTATACACATATATATGTACATTAGTGCAACATAAAAGAATATGTATGTATAAGAATGTGTACAAGGAAATCTTGATTTAACCTCATGCTATGAAGTGATCAGAATCATCATTAGTATGTATGTGCGCATGTGTGTGTGTGTGTGTGTGTGTGTGTAAATCTTGATTTAATAGCATCTCTTAATGACTGATAAAGCAACTGTGACTTGTCAAAATTAAGTTTATAAGCAGACAAATCCCAGTACGCAGGCAGAAAGGTTGCTGTTGTAACAAACTGATCATGCAACAATGATTTCTTTTGAAGTAGAACACTCGCAAATGCAAGAGATAAAAAATTCTTCCAGTCTAAATTTGCAACATTAATCTTAGGGTGTTCATCTATCTTTATAAAAGTCGAGACTAAAATGGACTGAATAAGAGGTTTGCTTATTTTATATTTTATTTTTTTACTTTTTATTTCCATCAGTTTATTTTTGGTATTTTTTATCATTTGTATATCTTTGTTTTTGTGTATTGCTCTTTGCTAATCAAATGCTAAAAATAGAATATGAGTATAAAACAAAGGAAAACTATAGGTGATCCAGCAGTAAAATATGCATATACACCTATTACTTACTTTTCTATCTTTGATCACATTCTTTACATTGTAACTTTCAGTGCTGGCTCTAAATTCTAAAAACAATCTGTAGAGATAACTTAAAAGTGATTACAAACACAAAAAGTAGGACAGAATATTGACTTATAAATCTTTAATATACTTGGTAGTATATTATGTTTGCAAAATGAAATACTGTGCTCATTTTGTGTGTTTGTGTGTGTGTGTTTGTGTACATACATATGCCACAGCCATTGAAAAATTCACAATATTTGGATGAACATGCACCATAAAAAGTCATTTCACCTGTGTAACAGGAAATTTAATTTATGTTATCAAATATGGTGAGGTGTGGTGAAGACTACAGAAGACAAACAGATTTAACTCTGAGGGATAGAATAACGGTACAAAGGTAACCATGATCAGGAAAATACCCATAAGAAAACTTCTAGATCTAAGCCCATGAACAAATATCCCAAATACCAAATTTTCCCTCTATATCAGTGTCTACTAAACTGTGTGCTGTGGCACAGTGGTGTGCCGTGAAAATTATTTTCAAGATTTTCAGGAAACAACGATCAAAGAACATTCACATAATCCGAGCATAGATATATTAATTACATGAATCATAAAATACGGTAAATATAAATTGATTACATTACATGATGAACAGCAGATTTGCTACAATATATTACATTTTTGCATTTAAACCAGGATTGTCTGTAAGTAAATTGTTTAGTAATCCTAGTAGTTTTTAATTTTTGATTTATTTATAATTTACATAAATTATTTTATGTTAATTTTAACCGATTTTTAGTTTTAGATTTAAACATGAACAAATATTTTTTGAGACCTCAGAAAAATGAGAAAGAGAGTCATAGCAAACAAGACAAACACCAGAATAAAAAGTCCACCTCGTCAAAATGAAAATATAATGAAAATTACATCCAATATGATTTTATATTATCAGTAAAAGACAACTCAGTTCCTTTTTGTATGATTTGTTTAACAACACTCTCAAATGAAGTGATAGTTCCCAGGAAACTTCAATGTCATTTAATAACAAAATCATCTGCAACATAAGAACAAAAGAATAATTTGAGATGCTAAAAATAATTTTAAAATTCAATTGAAAAGGCTAATGAAATTTCACTCAATTCTCGAGAAAGCTCTGGTCGCTAATTACAAGATTGCCCAGCTTTTGGTAAAGAAGAAAAAATCTACATTCTGATGCTGAAAACATTTTTTTACCAACTATGGAGATTGCCATTGGCACAATGATTAGTGTTGAAGCTGTCAAACAAATTAAGACCATTGTCTATCCACATGATTTCTCATAAAATTCAAGACATTTCGCAAGACATTGAAGATCAGCTCCGCAAACATTTCTCTAAAGCAAAAAATGAACTCGCAAACTTGTGGGCCTTACAAATCAATGGAAGTACAGACACCAGCAACAAAGCTCAACTAATACTAGCGTTTGCACTGCTGGCACCCTATCTATGCAGGGTAAAAAAAAAAGGTTTTGTGGCTCATGTATTACCAAAAAATTCACAAGTTAAAATTATACATTGCATGATTCACTATAAAGTTTTGGTGTCAAAATCTCTACCTGATGGTCTCCTAAAGACAATGAACAACGTTGTTAAAGTGGTGAATTATATAAAATCACATTCTCTACGGTGCAGACATTTTGCATAGATTCTGATTTTAAGTGTTTACTGCTTCATACAGTAGTGTGATGGCTCTCGAAAGGAAAAGTGCTCTCTTGATTTATCTCTTTGCAAACTGAAATAACATGTTTCTTCAATGCTGAAAATTCTGGATTTGAATTTTTTTGATGATGATAATTGTTGGCTGGAAGTAGCATTTATAAACAATCTTTTTGAGAACATTTTTAATTTGAGTCTGCAAGAAGCGAAAGAAAATATTATTACAATTATAGGCAAATTAAGGTCTTTCATGAACAAGTTAAAACTGTGGATAAGGAAAGTTAAAAACTCGCAGCTTGATTACTTCCCAGGCATAGATGCTTTTCCAAACAAATTAAAAATTTTGTCAGAAGTACAGAAGACAGTACAAAACCTCTCTGTATCATTTTCTAAGTATTTTCCATCAATCGTTTCACAAGATATGACAGTACACACCTGCCATTAACATTAACAGAAGAAGAAAATTTAATAGACTTTAAAAAACGATCCTGTGCACAAAGCCTTATTTTCTGTGCTAGAATTGTCAAAATTTGAATTTCGCTTTGGAACCAGTATCCTTGATTAGCTACTACAGCCATTAAATTTCTGTTGCCCTTTAGATCATCATATCTTTGTGAATTAAGTATCTCTGCGCTTATGGAAATGAAGTAAAAAAAAAACAGGAATGATTGCAGATGGTAGATGAGTTACGTATTTGTTTATCTAATTTAGAGCTGCATTTTGACAAAATTATTTCTCAAAATCAATTGCATCCTTCTCATTAAAACATTGTTATTGTGTTATATTACCCATATATATATATATATATATATATATATATATATATATATATATATATATATATATATATAGATATATATATATATTATATGTTCATAAAACAATGTTATTTTGTTGTTACTATAATTAGAATTTATCTTTTTTAATTCATACTAATAAAGTATACTCAATCTTGATGAGACTTTTATTTGGTGTGCTGCAAAAGAAATTCTTCTCACTCAGTGTGTAGTGAGGCAAAAAAGATTGGCAGACGTAACTCTATATCAATGTGTAGGAAAGTGGTTATACACCATTAGGTGTATACCCGCTTCCGTACATTAAATTTCTTGAAGAAACAATGGAACGTAGATTCTGAACTATCAACACAACAATATTTATTTACAGAGGAAATAGGCAGCACTTCGCCCTTTGGTTGCTGAGACGCCGACAATGATGTTGAGTGGTTATTTGTCTAACTCCAGAGTTGGAATGTTGGAAAGAGCTGTCTCCAGAGCTGGAAGGCTGGAGAGAGGCTGCTTGTAAATCTGGGCCCTTCGCCGGCCGGCGAGAAAGAGAATGAATAAGGGCGCGAAGCTTGGATATCGAATGACCACGCATGCGCATGAGACTCTTCCTGTATTCCTTCCGGAACTAGTCCCTGTGCATGCGTGGATAAAACTCCGGAAATTGAACATATAACAGTCGTCTGCTATTTAAGGCGTCACTACATGGCTCCCCCGCAAGTGCCGAAAGCACGAAAATAGAAAATTTGGAGGGACGCCTGAGGCAAGATGGCCACCGAAACCACCCACCAAATGTGGCACAAACACACACAAAGAAAAATCAAAGAAATGGATGTACACTTGTGAGATACATGCATGCAATGTACAAATGAATTGACAATGACAAAACAACCGTGATGACAACTGTCCAGGAAACTGAAATCACGCAATGTAAAAGTCTGATTTTTTGGTTTTTTCTGAAAGGAAAGAAAATATATGAGTGCACAAGTGTGTGTGTGAGAGAGAACACAGAACATAGTAAAAGTGTCTGTAGTACAGACTGTGAAAAGTCTTAAAACACTGAGATGGAGAAAACCAGTTCGTATTAAAATTCCACAAGGAGATAGAATGTCCACACGCAGGAAGTTGCAGTCAAGGAGCAGAGCTGTAGTTGAACGTCGATGCTGGCTGGGACCTGTGTTACCAGGTACGGAATATTCTGGCTGGTTAGTTCTGGTTAGTTCTGTTGATGTTGGTGTTGCTGGCGACGACAATGTGGTAGACGTAGTTGAACGATGCTGTTGATGTTGTCGCTGGAACTGGCTGGTTGGTTGGCATGTGGTGGTAATGATGTTGACAGTGGTGTGTGTGGTGGTAATGATGTCATGTTGACGCTGTTGGGGACGCTGGTAGTCGTAGTTGATGGTGCTGCTGCTGTGTATAGGACGAATAATACATTTGTGGCAACACAGCCATATTGTTCGAATTATTGCTGTTGTTGTTCAACTGCAGCTTTTGCATTAACTGCTGTAAGTGCTGCTGTTGTTGCTGCAGTTGTTGGTGATGGTGATGATGTTGATAGGCTCTCTTTGTTGTACCTGCCATGGATTGTAACTGTGCATTTTTACTGCTATTTTCAGCAAGTAGAGGATGCTGTGTAAGAATGAATTGACGTCTCGTGAAACATGTAGGAAACTGCTCAAAAAGTTGTTAGGATGAAATAACCGTGAAATTTCTTGTGTGAAAAACCACAAAGGTCTCAGCCACAAAGAAATCTTTGGTTATAGGCTCTGGAAGTCATTGACAAAATGAAAAACTTTAATGTAGAAACATTTTCTTAGCTTTTCACTTGTGATGGATGAGAATGTAGAGGCAATCCTGAAGTTGAACGTCACGAAACATACGAATTCAATGGCTGTTGAAAATGAGGTCTGTAGATCTTTTAGCTCGGGGTACCAATTGTAGTATTATTGGTCGCAGTTCAGATTTTCGGCTGCAGTTGTTCTTTATTTGGGGTCATCAATTGTAGGGAAGTACCGTGTGATGACCAAGAGAAAGTCCTGCAGCTGTGGAATAAGCTGATGCGAGTGATTGTGTGCATTCTCTATCTGTGACGAGCATGTTGAGAGACAGTTGACGGCTCGTGTAGTATTATCGGTTGATAGTTCAGATTTTCGGCTGCAGTCGTTCTTTATTTGGGGTCACCAATTGTAGGAAATCTCCGGGCTGCGTTTGTTCTTGAGTCGGGTAGCTATTCGAAATGCCGTATTTACTTATGTCAGCGGCGGCTCGTGTAGTATTATCGGTCGGTAGATCAGAATCCTCGGCTGCGGTTGTTCTTTATTCGGGGTCACCAATTGTAGAAAACTGCCGGGCTGCGTTTGTTCTTGAGTCGGGGTCACCAATTGTAGGAAAGTGCCCGGGCTGCGTTTGTTCTTGAGTCGGGGTCACCAATTGTAGGAAATCTCCGGGCTGCGTTTGTTCTTGAGTCGGGGTCACCAATTGTAGGAAAGTGCCCGGGCTGCGTTTGTTCTTGAGTCGGGGTCACCAATTGTAGGAAATCTCCGGGCTGCGTTTGTTCTTGAGTCGGGGTCACCAATTGTAGAAAAGTGGTTATACACCATTAGGTGTATACCCACTTCCGTACATTAAATTTCTTGAAGAAACAACGGAACGCAGATTCTGAACTATCAACACAACAATATTTATTTACAGAGGAAATAGGCAGCACTTCGCCCTTTGGTTGCTGAGACGCCGACAATGATGTTGAGTGGTTATTTGTCTAGCTCCAGAGTTGGAATGTTGGAAAGAGCTGTCTCCAGAGTTGGAAGGTTGGAGAGAGGCCGGCGAGAAAGAGAATGAATAAGGGCGCGAAGCTTGGATATCGAATGACCACGCATGCTCATGAGACTCTTCCTGTATTCCTTCCGGAACTAGTCCCTGTGCATGCGTGGATAAAACTCAGGAAATTGAACATATAACAGTCGTCTGCTATTTAAGACGTCACTACAAATGCATCAAGAACACTTTGGCTGAATTCCAATTAAATAAGGAAAACATGTTTATTAAAACGTGCTTTATAACAACACACTAGAATGAGAATGGACAGTTTATTCAACCCAGCCAAAATGACTAGAAACAACAAAAATAAATCTAAAGTTGAGATAACAGGCTCCCTCCAGGTTTTTAAACACTTACTTCAAACGCTGTACAATTATATATGACACTTTTTCAACAGTATTTACTGATGTTCAACCAATTAAATTTTATTTTTAGTCAAAGCCATATAAATAAGCAAATGATGCCTTTGAATATTTAGCTGACCAAGACATCAGAAAAACAAGTGAAGTCTTCAGGGAGTCATCCAACTGGAATGCTAGATCCAAAATAATGATCATTTGAAACACAAATGACATATGCAGAAAATCAACTAACCAGAGCACTGGACTACTATTGGACAAAAACAAGGAATCAAAACAGTTGATGAAAAAATGACATCACCAGGAGGTCAACTAACCAGAACGCTGGACTACTGTGACCAGAACATTTGTAAAACTAATGTCATATTCTGGCAGTCGGCTAACTAGAACACTTAGCCACAGGTAAACAAAGTCAAGTTAATTGAGTTAATAACCAAACAGGATTTGTATCTCAAAACCTATATACAAAAAATAATTTCAGCATAAAACAGTTCAAGTTCCTACCAGCAAAACCAACAATTCTCTTTTATGTACTGCTACAGAGACATTTGGGCATGCTTCAACAAGCTTACAGCAACAAAGCAATGGGATGCACACAATGTTTCAAGTGGTATTGGTACTTCAAAAGCAGAAGAACATCCCTTGAAGACAATGAGCAATCTAGAAGACCTGCCATGAGCATCACCCCTGGAAATTCATCAGCTTGTGCATGAGGATTGTCGGAGGACAATCAACAACATTCCTGATGTTGTTGGTCTGTTGTATGGGTCCGTGCAGGCAATCCTAACATCCATGAAGAATTGGATTCTTCAAGATGACAATGTACTCTGTCACTGAGCTCTCCTCACTTGTGAGTTTCTCACCAAAAACAACATGGTATTGCTTCTGCACCTGCCCTATTCATCATATTTAGCCCCTACAGACTTCTATTTCTTCTGCAAGATGAAAATGCAGTTCAAAGGTTGCCATTTAAACACCACAGTTGAGATCAAGAGTGAATCACAGAAGGCCCTCAATTCATATATGGAAAACAGCTTCTAAGCTGGATTCCAAAAGTGGCAGGAACACTAGAACTGGTGTATTACTGTGCAAGGTGATCATTTCGAAGGTGATGATGTTAAAACTTAGGTAAATAAGTTATTTTTTTTATTAAACATAACTAGTTCATGAACTTTTTGATACCAAAAATCCTAATAGGAGTAAAAGCAACAATACCAAAGACACATCTACCTGTAGTAGAAAAGAAATACCCTACATAAGAATTTACCACCCAGCTGATAAAGATTATACTAATGTAAATATAGGTCTTATGGAAACCATCATTATTCATGCACACAATGGCAGCACTTTGGCTAACCATCCTTAAGTATGACTAAAAACAAAACAAAAAAAAGGACAAGGAAACATGATGTGACTTGGTATAATCTTCTATATTTGATGTTAGTTTAAATTAATATCTCCAAAACATTCTTTAGCATCTTTAAGAAAGATTTTCATTCTCAGCACAAATGCCATAGGATATTTGACATATTCACTGTTACATTATCCTACTTCGCTACACCAGATTTCACAAATAGAACAGCAACTGCAAACTACTATAACTAAGATCAAAGAACTTGGAAAGAACACGATATAGTAATTAAAAAGAAAATAAATCAATCTCAAGTACTAGCTATAGGACTTGTCATAGAAATAAAAAAATTGAAGAAGCTAGTAATCAATACTACGCATAAAAATGTTCTGTCTACAGCAGAAGTAACTAATCTAACACATTTAAATACATCAAACATATTAAATATTACATGCAATCCTCTTGAGACAACCTAACATAACTATACCTTACAAAGATAGAACTATTACTACTAATAATAATAGTCTTTTCTATTGTAGGCTTAATGCCTGAAATTTGGGGCGGGGGCTAGTCAATTGCATTCACCTCCGTGCACAGCTTGTACATATTTTATCAACCATGAAAGAATGATAGGCAAAATCAACTTCAGTAGTATGTGAACTCAGAGCATAAAGACACTAAGCATTTTGTCAGGTTTGTTACTGACATTTAAGATATCAACTACTGGCAGGATCCTGGCTCTCTGAGTACTCATCAAATGCAGGCAGAGTTTTCAGTTTGCAGATTATGGTGACCTCCACAAGATACTTGATTTAGTGGACGGGTATGTGCTCTGGAGGATCCCAGAGCTACAAACTATACCTCTGTAAATTGTTGGGCTGATAGTGGTCTTGAATACAGGAACAGTAGGCACAGTTCAGATAGGGGGCTTGATATATGACTTTTTCTTGGTTACATCTGGGGTCCATCAGGGTTGTGTTTTGGCTCCTACTCAGATTAGTGTCTGCATGGATTAGTTACTTGGCCAGATGTTGGATTGATCAAGTAATGATGTATTCATTGGTGAAACTAGGATTACTGACCTGGATTTTGCTTATGATACAGTTATTCTAAGCCTTAATCACATAAAAAAAATGATACAAATACTTAGGTAAGTTAACTAAATATTGGTTCCAAATTTTGGCACAAAGACAGCATCTTGAGACTATTTTGTCCTATGTCTTCCTGGGCCTTCCTCTTCCACAAGTTCTATCCACTTTAAGCAACCAGTACATCTTTATGCAGTTGTTTTCATCCATATACATAAAACAACTGAATGAACCAGTGGAGTTATCTCTCTGGAATACAAGATTTGATTCTTGTTATGCATAATTTTTCTCTCAAAACTTTGACACTTAGTCTTACATGCATGCTGATATTTCACATCCAACAGAGCATTCTAGCTTCATTCCTCTCTACTCTTTGTGGCCTGCAGAAATAATAACCTTCTGAATTGTATCCATCCTATTCTTATTCTAACAACTATACTTTCAGAACATCTTCCACTGCTAATTAGGTCACCTGAATATCTGAAACTATCTACTACTTCTTAGGATTCCCCAAAGTATCCGAGATAATCTATTTCCCATGTCTCCTTTGTCTTTTTGGAACTCATGCATCTTCCACATACAAACACTACTTTCATTGTTAACTGTTCAGTGATTCTATTGCACTGCTTATGTGTAAACCATATGGAACTCTTGCCTACACCTTTCTTACATATTGAGCTAGGCCATTTACCTGAAGAGAGTAGAATCCTGTCTGTTTTTCAGCTTACTGTAACTTTGGTCTTTCCTAAGTTAACTTTAAGGCCTTTGATTCGATTCCAGGTTTTGCTTCCACATCTGGAATTTCTTTCCTGATTCTGTTATGGTTTCCACTATGAGAATGAGATCATCAGCATGTAGTAGTTCCCAAAGACAGCCAGTCTTGAATTCATCTGTTATGACCTGGAGGACAATGATGAATAGGAGGGGACCTGGTGAACACCTACCTGTACACTAAATTCATCACTGTACTCTTTGCTAAATCCCGTCTTACATACAGCATTACTGTATATGGCTTGTATAGCTTTCATAAGCCATTCGTCCACCCCTACATTCCTAATTCCTCAGAAACCACATTGTCACAGAGTGACAGACTCTCCAGGTCAATAAACGTCAAGTACAATGGCTTACTTTTAGCTAGATAGTTGTCTTTCTCTTAGTCTTACTAAGAAGATGGCATCAGTAGTACTCTCTCTATTACAAAGCTAAACTGCATCTCATCTGGATTAACTTTGTTCCTTATTACTTGAGTTATAACTCTCTCTGTAACTTTTATGACTTGGTCCAGCAACTTGATACCTCAGTAATTATTTCAATCTATGGCATTTCTTTTTCCCTTGTAACTATTGACTCTAATGCTCTTACACCAGTCACTTGGTATGGCATTTTCTGATATAACCTGACTATGGGTGACAAGGCCAAAACCTGCTGCACCAGATATTCCAAGCATCTTAGCAGTGATTCTTGATGAACCAAGGGCTTTCATATCTTTAATTGCCTTATCTATTATACTATTGTCAATTCAGCTGGTTCCTCTATTGGGAAGACCCTTTTTCTCAGTTATTCTCTATGCTTAATAGTCTTCCATAGTAGCACATCAATGCTTCTTTCTTTTTAGGATCACTAAGTGCAAGCATACCATAATCCATCCACACATACAGATGTAGAAAAAATTCAAAAGATTCCTCAAAAAGACAGATATGCCAGCCAGAAAAGTACAACCAAAAAAGAGCGCTATGTTATAGATGTGGGAGCAACATTTTGATTTTCTCTGATACTCTGTCTTCCAATCCAAAACACTAGAGCATTGGCAGATCTTTTTGCTTTTCCCTTTTCTATGTAGACCTGTCTCCTTGCTTCTTTTCTGTCTACTTGGTATAATTCTCTACTACCCCCATTCTTCCAATCCTTCCAGGCATGTCTCTTTGCTTCTATAACTCCACCTACCACACTTTTTCACCACTATGTTGTTCTTGGTCTGGCCAGGATTTTTCACCACCCATAGCAATTCCTTGTCTTCTATGTTTCTAACTCCTTTTTGTCAGAATCTTCAATTAGAGTCTCTAAATTTCTTATTGTTTGCTGGGTCTTTAAGTTTCCATATCCCTCTTTTCCAGATGAGCCTGTGTTGTGATGAGAGTTACAATACCTCCTTGTGAGAGATAGATTGGTCTGAGTAAAGTATAAATAGTAATTATCTAAGTGAGTTCTAGGTAGAGAGTTTAGAGTCAAGTGAAGTTCATGTTAGTTTGCAGTGAAATCAGAAGGTGTCAGTTGGTTAGTTCACGAGGAATATTGATTGTTGGTTCTTAAAGAGATTTGTTTGTTTGTTACATTGTTGTTAGTGTTGTCTGGTTATCTTATTTACTGTATGTACCAAATTACATTACAACATCTGGTAACAAGGGTTTCGAAGCTCAAATAGGTTATTTAACGATTTGTTTGTGATACAACTTGTTAAATAATGGAAGATCTATTATCTTCAATAGTACAGTTGCAAAAGCAACAAGAGTTGCAGAAGCAACTATTACAACAACTACAGCAACAACAATTATTGGAGCTATATTCACAGAAGTCCAAAAATGAGATGGCATTTTGAACTCAATTAATGAATTCAGTTATAACCCAGAGGAGGGTATAATGTTTACATCATACTACAGAAGGTATGAGGAAATTTTTATGCAAGATTGCAAATCATGGTCAGATGAAGAAAAAGTGAAATTGTTATTGCAAAAATTAACTCAGTTTGAGCGTAAACGTTACTGTAATTTCATATTATCTAAAAAACCCAATGAAATTTGTTTTAAAGAAACAATAGAATTACTGTCTAACATATTTGGTGATAAAACTTCTCTATTTAACACTCAAATGGAGTGTTGGAATATAATGAAAAAAGAGACTGATGATTTTATCACATATGCAGGAACAGTCAACAGGATGTGTGAAAGTTTTAAACTCAAAGAACTTACACCTAAGATATTCTAGTGTCTTATTTTCATACAAGGCCTTACAGCAAGTGAACATAGGCAAGAATTCTTTCTAAATTGGAACAAGCGAACCAAGATCTAACCTTACAGTTCATGGCAGAAGAATGCCAAAGGGTGGTAAACCTGAAACATGATGTAGAAAAAATTCAAAAGATTCCTCAAAAAGACAGATATGCCAGCCAGAAAAGTACAACCAAAAAAGAGCGCTATGTTATAGATGTGGGAGCATACATTTCAGAAAAGACTGTCCATTTAAAAATCAAAAATGTTACAGTTGCAAAAGAACTGGTTACAAAAGTTCACACTGCAGAACAAAATTACAAAGGCCAAATGTTAAAAATCCTTGAGTGCTCTCAACAGAAACAAAAATTGACACCCAAATAAGAAAATTTGTACACATAAGAATAAATGGAATGCATATTAAACTTCAATTGGATACTGGAAGTGATATTTCAATAATAAATATGGACACATGGAAGAAAATAGGAAAACCTATGTAGAGGAAAACTGAAATTGCTTGTAGCATGACAGACAACAAATTACATTTCATAGGCGAAATGTGGACTAATGTCATATTTCGAGGGAAAACATGCAATGCGAAAGTTTTCATTGTTAAAAATACAACCGATCTGTTTGGTACTGATTGGTTAGAATTATTCAATTCATGGGACCTTCTCATAAATCTCTGTTGTCAAAATGTAAATGGTTGCCCCTCTAAAAATAATTCGTCTGAAGAGTTACTCTTTTACTTGTTTTAGTCATTTGACTGCAGCCATGCTGGAGCACCACCACCTTTAGTTGAGCAAATCAACCCAGGACTTATTCTTTGTAAGCCTAGTACTTATTCTATTGGTTTCTTTTTGCCGAACCACTAAGTTATGGGGACGTAAACACACCAGCATCGGTTGTCAAGCGATGATGGGGGGACAAACACAGACACAAACACACATACATATATATATATATATATATATATATATATATATATGACAGGCTTCTTTCAGTTTCCGTCTACCAAATCCACTCACAAGTCTTTGGTCGGCCCAGGGCTATAGTAGAAGACACTTGCCCAAGGGGTCACGCAGTGGGACTTAACCCGGAACCATGTGGTTGGTAAGTAAGCTACTTACCACACAGCCACTCCTGCGAGAAAATTTTTTTTAATGTTTCTGCAAGTACTCTCAGACAAAGACTGAGAGCCCATGGTCCAGGCTACATATCGACTGTGCTAGACCAGTGAATGGTGCATACTATTTAACCGTGGATAACTATACAAAGTGGCCAGATGTATGCAGATGTAATAAACCCACAGCAAAGACAACAATAAAGTTCCTACTTGAGTTATTTGCTCAATACAGTGTTCCAGGCACATTAATTTCAGATAATGGAACACAGTTCACGAGATATGAATTAAGAAATTTCTGCAAAATGCACGCCATAAAACACATCTTTACCACCACCCTACCACCCAAGGTCAAACAGGCAGGTGGAAAGATTTATCAACACATTCAAAAGAGCTCTAAGAAAAGCTAGGAACAAGCTAGATAATGATGAGGCACTAATGAAATTTTTGAAAGTATATAGAATAATGCCAAATCCAAATTCTAATTCAGGAAATTCACCAGCTGAGTTAATGTTAGCATGTAAAATAAAATCAATCTTCAATAAATTATTGTCAGGAAAAAATACATATAAAGGAAAGACAGAAAATACATTTGAAGGAAATACGAGAAATGTTACAAAACATTTCAAAGTAGGAGATACAGTTCATTTTAAAAATTACAAAAATGGTAAAGAAGGTTGGGAGGATGGCTGTGTGATCAAAAGATTAGGTAACATGATGTATTTAATTGAAGGACAACATTCAAAAAATAAGAGACACCTTAACCAGTTAAAGATGAGACATACCAAAGAAGAAATGGAAGTCATCTATAATATGTTCGAAGTGCTAGCACCAAGAGATATTGAACTCTGTAGAACTAGCTTCAAAAATTGAAAACAGACTGAATATCTAGAAGTAATACCTAAACAAAATAGATATTAAATTTTCAAAAAAACAAAAAAGAAACCCGTGCTAAACAAGAATGCTTAGTACAATGAAAAGAAAATGTGGTCTGTGCAATGAACAATACTACCTTAAAAGTCAGGCAACAATTAAGATACAACAACTAAAAAGAAAAAAGAGGCAAGGTGTTACAAAGAAAAAAGATAAAAATAAAAGAAATTCCATTTTCTCAAAGTTGTCAAAATCTCAAAAGGGGAGATACTATGATGAGAGTTATGATGCCCCCTTGCAAGAGATAGACTGGTCCGAGTAAAATACAGATAGTAACAATCCAAGTGAATTCTAGGTTCAGAGTTCAGAGTCGAGCGAAGTTGGAAGAAATATTGATTGTTGGTTTGCAAAGAAATTTGTTAGTCTGTTACATTGTCATTACTGTTGTCTGGTTATCTTATTTATTGTACATAACAAATTATGTTACAAAAGCCTGTTTTCTCTGGGTCATAGTTATAAGTTTGAAGTTTGCTTTTAATCCATGGGCATTATACCTGGAGAATCATCCAGGAAGGAGAACATTGTTTTTCAGAAATCCTTTCTCAAAAAGATCTTGAATCATTCTGTTCTATGATCTGGAATGAAGAGAGATTTTATGACTGAATTCAGTTATAAAACAATACCGTAACATCAGCAGTAAATCAGATACAATCAACTTTGCACCATAGTTGTAGGCAAACTGTATGATGGGAAGGCACCTGGAAGAGACTTAAGAGTTGGATACAGAAAGCCATTAATGTGTACATTCAAAAGAACTGTGGAAGGCAAGATTGACATATCAAATTGGTTTGCTATAGCAATGATAAATCTTGCAACTAAGAATGAACCACTAAGTTATGGGGACGTAAACACACCAGCATCGGTTGTCAAGCGATGATGGGGGGACAAACACAGACACAAACACACATACATATATATATATATATATATATATATATATATATATGACAGGCTTCTTTCAGTTTCCGTCTACCAAATCCACTCACAAGTCTTTGGTCGGCCCAGGGCTATAGTAGAAGACACTTGCCCAAGGGGTCACGCAGTGGGACTTAACCCGGAACCATGTGGTTGGTAAGTAAGCTACTTACCACACAGCCACTCCTGCGAGAAAATTTTTTTTAATGTTTCTGCAAGTACTCTCAGACAAAGACTGAGAGCCCATGGTCCAGGCTACATATCGACTGTGCTAGACCAGTGAATGGTGCATACTATTTAACCGTGGATAACTATACAAAGTGGCCAGATGTATGCAGATGTAATAAACCCACAGCAAAGACAACAATAAAGTTCCTACTTGAGTTATTTGCTCAATACAGTGTTCCAGGCACATTAATTTCAGATAATGGAACACAGTTCACGAGATATGAATTAAGAAATTTCTGCAAAATGCACGCCATAAAACACATCTTTACCACCACCCTACCACCCAAGGTCAAACAGGCAGGTGGAAAGATTTATCAACACATTCAAAAGAGCTCTAAGAAAAGCTAGGAACAAGCTAGATAATGATGAGGCACTAATGAAATTTTTGAAAGTATATAGAATAATGCCAAATCCAAATTCTAATTCAGGAAATTCACCAGCTGAGTTAATGTTAGCATGTAAAATAAAATCAATCTTCAATAAATTATTGTCAGGAAAAAATACATATAAAGGAAAGACAGAAAATACATTTGAAGGAAATACGAGAAATGTTACAAAACATTTCAAAGTAGGAGATACAGTTCATTTTAAAAATTACAAAAATGGTAAAGAAGGTTGGGAGGATGGCTGTGTGATCAAAAGATTAGGTAACATGATGTATTTAATTGAAGGACAACATTCAAAAAATAAGAGACACCTTAACCAGTTAAAGATGAGACATACCAAAGAAGAAATGGAAGTCATCTATAATATGTTCGAAGTGCTAGCACCAAGAGATATTGAACTCTGTAGAACTAGCTTCAAAAATTGAAAACAGACTGAATATCTAGAAGTAATACCTAAACAAAATAGATATTAAATTTTCAAAAAAACAAAAAAGAAACCCGTGCTAAACAAGAATGCTTAGTACAATGAAAAGAAAATGTGGTCTGTGCAATGAACAATACTACCTTAAAAGCCAGGCAACAATTAAGATACAACAACTAAAAAGAAAAAAGAGGCAAGGTGTTGCAAAGAAAAAAGATAAAAATAAAAGAAATTCCATTTTCTCAAAGTTGTCAAAATCTCAAAAGGGGAGATACTATGATGAGAGTTATGATGCCCCCTTGCAAGAGATAGACTGGTCCGAGTAAAATACAGATAGTAACAATCCAAGTGAATTCTAGGTTCAGAGTTCAGAGTCGAGCGAAGTTGGAAGAAATATTGATTGTTGGTTTGCAAAGAAATTTGTTAGTCTGTTACATTGTCATTACTGTTGTCTGGTTATCTTATTTATTGTACATAACAAATTATGTTACAAAAGCCTGTTTTCTCTGGGTCATAGTTATAAGTTTGAAGTTTGCTTTTAATCCATGGGCATTATACCTGGAGAATCATCCAGGAAGGAGAACATTGTTTTTCAGAAATCCTTTCTCAAAAAGATCTTGAATCATTCTGTTCTATGATCTGGAATGAAGAGAGATTTTATGACTGAATTCAGTTATAAAACAATACCGTAACATCAGCAGTAAATCAGATACAATCAACTTTGCACCATAGTTGTAGGCAAACTGTATGATGGGAAGGCACCTGGAAGAGACTTAAGAGTTGGATACAGAAAGCCATTAATGTGTACATTCAAAAGAACTGTGGAAGGCAAGATTGACATATCAAATTGGTTTGCTATAGCAATGATAAATCTTGCAACTAAGAATGAACCACTAAGTAGACAGAAAACTTTAGGCCCATTACTTGCTAAAACATTATGTATAAGCTTTACCCAAGCTGCCTCACCAAATTCTTCCATGATCATTCTGAGTCCCACAACATGGTAGTTTATGAAGAAGGGAGTGTGATAAGCAAAATTGTGCTGTCCAAAGAAAACACTACAGAAACTTTGTGACAGTGTGGCTCAGTTATCAGAAAGCATTCAGCTCTATTCCCCAATCATGGCTGCTTAAGTCTCTACACTTGGCAAAAGTACCTGTTACCTTATTTGCTGTCATTGAGAGGCTTGCAAAGACCTGGGCAAGAATCCTCACACTTACAGCTGAGAATGGAATGATTGTCTCTGTTGTAATAAGTATTTCAAAAAGAATATTCCAAGCAGATAGTCTTTCTGTAATGGTGTTTATTTCAACATTAAATCTATTATCATTTCTCAGAAATCTTATGATTACTTATTAGGATCTACTACTGTTAGAGATAGCAATCTCACCCATAATTTCTTTGTAGATGATCTAAAGATCTATACTAAAAATGTTTACAATGTAAAGAAAAAAACAGCTGGAGTTAATTACATTTTCAGCAGACATAGGAATGGAATTTGATCAAAAGAAATGTTTGTATTTGATTACTGAACATAGAAAGTCATCCCCCTAAATCGAAAACTTACGTATCAATCTCCTATTCCACACAAAGACTGCTACAAATATCAGGCATTGATGAAAACATATCCTATCAAAGTGCTGTGAATAAAGACAGAGTGACTCAAGAATATTACATCAAACATAGAAAAATATGGCGTTGGATCTCTCTTCTTACAATAAGACAATATCCTACAGTGCATTCGTAGTACCAGTGCTGATTACCAACTTTTGGGGTATTTGACTGGTATGTAGAAAAAATCCACTCCATAAACATTAAAATCCACAATAACTGGACTAACATATCTCAAAGAAAACTTGGATGTGAAATGCTCAATATATCAAAAAAAGATCATTCATGGCTATGTTTCCTGAAGACTCAAAGATGACACTAATATTAGCATGAAGTGCAGCCTTTCTTGAACTCATGACTTTTATATCATAACACTTTGAAAACTGCATTTTCAATCCAAGAGCAAATGATTGCTGCAAAATACCTAATAAGTGCAAAACATAGGGAAGCTCTTGGAACCCAATATGCAACTAAGCATGTTGATTATGTCACATCTCTGTGGAAAGACATCACACATGTGGTCAGTAGCTGCCAAAAATTATCATCAAAATACTATCTTTTCATGTGACATGACATTATTTCTAAAACAATATACAAGGCCATCTCAAAAAAGATTGTCTTCGGATATATTTGAAGAATTCTCTTACTATCAAATACATACATAAACATCAACACAAGGAATTTTTGGTGAAATATTCCCAGCAAAACTTTTAGCAAGTGCAAATGTAACAGACCAGTTATTGTTTGGGACAGAGAAGAAAAAGTATGAACTTCTATAGAGGTCAGTTGCCCTACTGATGGGAATATCTCTTCAAAAATCAAAGAGAAGAGGATAACTAAGGGTAACTGCTTCAAAACCTTCAGCTTCTATACCCAGATTATACATTCATATTTGCACCTATCTAGGCTGTTGGCTAGCTCTATGCTATATATCTCTTTGAGAAAAGTTCATTGAGGCACCTTGATAATGACAACTGCTGAAATATTTCCATAAATTATAATCTCTGATACAAGTGGGAAACTAAATTTGAAAGCAGATCAAATTTCTATGAAAAAAAAAAACTGAATTTTTTTTCAAATAATCAAATTTCAGTTCAAACTCTTTATAATTTCATTTTATGAAAACAACCTCATGATATCAATTTCAAATTTCAAAAACCTGAAATAGAACAGAATTAAAATTTGTATGAATTTATAGTTGTTTAAGGCAGGTTTTTACTATTTATGAACAATGTATTAGAAATAATATATTTATTCACTAATTTGTGACACAGTATGTTTATAATTTTTTGTTTCTTATGTGGCTTAATCTTTATGTACACAATGCTGGATTGTAAACAAAAATTAAAAAGATTTATGTTTATATTTTTCTATTTTTACTCTAGACTACATGTATATGGCGAAGGGTACTTTTATTGTGTACTGAAGAAAGTAAGATAACACTTCATGGATTTACAAAGAAATTAGGGTTGGAAAATACTGTGGCTCATGGCTTATTTCATAGATTAGAAAGTGAAGGATTTATTAAAAAACCTGCAAATGGAAAATTAAAACGGTAATTATATCATACACTGTTTTAAACAAATAAACAAAGAATATTGATCATCATCATCATCATCATCATCATCGTTTAACATCCGCTTTCCATGCTAGCATGGGTTGGACGATTTGACTGAGGACTGGTGAAACCGGATGGCAACACCAGGCTCCAATCTAATTTGGCAGAGTTTCTACAGCTGGATGCCCTTCCTAACGCCAACCACTCCGAGAGTGTAGTGGGTGCTTTTACGTGTCACCTGCACGAGGGCCAGTCAGGCGGTACTGGCAACGGCCACACTCAAAATGGTGTCTTTTATGTGGCACCCGCACAAGATCCAGTCCAGGGGCACTGGCAACGATCTCGCTCGAAAATCCTATGAAGGCCAGTCAGGCGGTACTGGCAACAGCCACGCTCAAAATGGTGCATCCCATGTGCCACCTGCACAAGAGCCAGTCCAGGGGCACTGGCAACGATCTCACTTGGCTTGTCGGGTCTTCTCATGCACAGCACATTTCCAAAGGTCTCGGTCAGTAGTCATCACCTCGGTGAGGCCCAATGTTCGAAGGTCTTGCCTCACCACCTCAGCCCAGGTCTTCCTCGGCCTACCTCTTCCACGGGTTCCCTCAACTGTTAGGGTGTGGCACTTTTTCACACAGCTATCCTCATCCATTCTCACCACATGTCCATACCAGTGCAATCGTCTCTCTTGCACACCACAACTGATGCTTCTTATGTTCAGCTTTTCTCTCAAGATACTTACACTCTGACGGGTATGCACACTGACATTACACATCCAGCGGAGCATACTGGCTTCATTCCGTGCGAGCTTATGCATGTCGTCAGCAGTCACAGCCCATGTTTCACTGCCATGTAGCATGGCTGTTCGTACACATGCGTCATACAGTCTGCCTTTTACTCTGAGTGAGAGTCCCTTTGTCGCCAGCAGGGGTAAGAGCTCTCTTATTTGATTAAACTTCATTTGCAATAATATCACATTTTATAAATGTATATAATTTTAGATCAACCAAGATAATAGATCCAAAGAAATTAGCTGCAGGCTTGCAAAAATACTTCAGTAAAAGTGCTTTGGAAAATATGAAGGAAGACGAAAACTGTTATAATAATGTAAGTTGGCTTAATTCATAAAACCTAAATGGATTTTTTCAAAATATATTTAAAATTTGATTGGTTGTAACTAGCACCATCAGAAATTATCAAGGTATTGATTTGGTTAATGAATTGTATTAAAATATATTTAAGAACTTGTATGATTTTATCCTGTACAGTTAATAATCACCTCTAACAAAATACACTCCTATGCAAATGATACTGCATTTCACTCCCCTTAATCTTTTGTACAAAGAAATGTTGTTCCACATGCATTGTAAAAACCTCACACAAGACACACAGTTACTCAACAAATTGAGATTTTGGAAACATCCTTCACATGGAGCACAAAAGCATCATATATTCGATGAAGTCTCTGTCACTACACATTTCTAATACTGCACCATCTCTAATTATAACCTGTCCATATTTTCCTACACATGCCAATCTACTATTGTTCAAGTAGATGAATTGTATCACTTTCACTGATGTAAAAGGATCTGCAATTGTAATGGATACAATCTGTTCTCTTCTGTCTTTAAAAAGATGATATATTATGTACACATAGTTTTCTTAATAAACATTGTTTATATAATTATTAATATATTATTTCTAATCACAATTATACTCAACAAAATCATAATTATATTTGTAATAATAATAATAATAATTATAATGATAATAATAAACCCCTTCATGGCAAATACTGGGCTAAACTAAATGTAAAAGAAATAGACAGAGAAAAATCCCAGCAATGGTTGAGAAGCTCAGGACTCAAAGCAGAGACTGAAGATTTTTTAATTGCAGCACAAGGCCAAAGCCTCCGCACCAGAAATTACCAAAAACATATAATGAAAAGAAACATAACAAGTAACTGCAGAATATGTGGAGATGGACAAGAAACAATAAATCATATTATCTCTGGCTGCCCAGTCCTGGCTAAGAAGAAATATATTCACAGACACGATAGAGTTGGGACCTACATACACTGGAAGCTATGCCAACACTATGGAATAACAACAGGAAAAAGATGGTATAAGCACATGCCAGAAAAGGTCACATAAAACGAGAAAGCAACCATACTCTGGGATATACCAATGCACACAGATCTAGAAATTAAGGCCGATAGGCCAGATATCATTGTCAGAGATCATGAAGAAAAAAAATGCTTTCTAATTGATGTATCAATACCAGCAGATGACAACGTTTTTCTAAAAGAAATGGAGAAACTTTCAAAATACAAAGACCTGGAAATAGAGGTAACTCGAAAGTGGAATCTAAAAACAGAAACAATTCCTATCATAGTAGGTGCATTAGGTATGATAAAAAAATATTCAGACAAATATATAACAAAAACACCAGGACTTACAAGTATATATAACATACAGAAAATTGCACTACTGGGCACTGCACTCATCCTACGCAAAACACTTTCAATACAGTAACCATAAGAGCATCACGGCAAACCACAGTACATACTCAAGGCACACAGTGCTGCGCTCGGTAGTGAAGTGAAAGCACGCTATAAAAATAAAACTACTGAATAATAAAAATAATAGCTGGAAAACAAAAAATGTAAGCATCTGTAAATATTAACTTCATTTGATAGCTATCGTATAATTATGTATAAGCAGGACCCTGGGAAATTCTACAAAATACAAAAACTGTAAGCGTCTTTAAAAGTAACATCCAATCATAGTGTAGAAAAGTAAATGTAATATCCAATATTTGTTGAGGATCCAGTATATAGAATACAGTAATCAATTATATTGTAGGAAAGTAAAAGTAACATCCAATATTTGCTGTGGTTATGTATCTGTCTACTCTGAAAATACTGATAAACATTTAAAAGCACAAGACAAATGCCACCTTCCTTCAGTAATCACTCACTCTTTCTCTCTCAATTCCTCTCTGTCCCTCCTCTCTTTCACTCTGCCACTCACTTCAAATATACCTCCTCTTCTTAACACTTTTTATTTCTCTTTTTCTTTCTACCTCTCCCTTCAACTGTAGAAAAGTAACAGTAACATCCACAGCTATTTGCTGAGATAAAGAAACAGACACAGGAAGAGAGAGTTATTGTTGTGGTGAAATCCTGACATACCTGTGGGATAGCAAGTAACTGTCCTAAACCGTATAAATGTGCATGCGCACTGTCAATGAGGGACAGTGTGGTGTGTGCAGGCATTTTGTAAAGACAGTTGTAGAAGTCTTAAACAAGAGATATTGTTTTTTTATGTGTTTGTATTATCATAATCTTGTTATAAGTCCACATTATAAAGTGGCATATACAATGAGTTTAAAGAAGGACATAATAGTGTCAACGAGACATTCGAAACTCACAGTGCACGTTCTTAGAATAGAAGACCTATTAGCTTCTGTGGTTCAGTTGCAACGGCAACTACAACAACAAGAGAAACAGTTGCAACAGCAACTACAGCAGCAACAACAAGAACAACAGAAGCATCAAGAACAGGTACAACAGTAACTACAACAACAACAAAATCAACAGTTGTTGGAATTATTGTTGCAGTCAGACGTGGTTGCTAATTCAATTGAAGAATTCACGTATAATCCAGAAGGGATTACTTTCTTTGCATACTTCAGAAGGTATGAAGGAATCTTCAAAGAACAGTGTAAAAGCTGGACAGACAAAAAGAAGGTATATCTTCTTTTAAGCAGAACATGAAAAGTTTTGTAATTACATCTTGCTGAGAAAACCATCCGAAATTTGTTTCAAGGAAACAATTAAACTATTGCCTAAAATATTCATTGAAAGAAGTTTACTATTTAATATTCGCTGGGAGTGTTTGAATTTGAAAAACAAAAGAAATGGAAGATTTTGTCATGTATGCCAGAATCGTAAATAGAGAATGTGAAAAATTTAAACTCAACAAATTAAGCCCAGACATGTTTAAATGTTTAATCTTCGTACAAGGATTAACGGCAAGTAAAGATGCAGAGACAAGGGCTCAAATATTGACAAAGCTTGAACAAGATTCAAAACTAACCCTACAAATAGTGGCTGAAGAATGCCAAAGAATTATGAATCTATGACAGGACAGAAAAAAATTGAAACAGATTATTCAAATATACATATGTGTCAACCGGTAATGGATTCAAAAAAAGAATAACAACAATCAAAACCAAAACCATATTATGGATGTGGAGAAATACATTTCAAAAGAAACTTTCCTTTTAAGAATCTAAAATGTTTTGGATGTGGGCACAAGAATTCACATTGTTGGATGAAACAAAAAAGTCAAACGAAAACAATTTGAGAGAAAAAGTATTGTCAACACAAATGCAAAGCGAGGCACAAAAAAGAAAATTTGTCTCTATAAAAATAAATAATGTGAATACGAGACTACTGGTGGACACAGGTAGTGACATCACAATAATTAACGAGGACACATGGAAAAAAATGGGATGGCTTACATTGAAAAAAACTGCAAAAATGCCGGGAGGCATCTCAAGAAAACAATTACAATTTCTGGGAAAAATGATTAGTGAGGTAACATTTCGTGGGTAAACTTTGAAGGCTAAAGTTTTTGTATCAAAAAATATAACAAACCTTTTTGGTACAGACTGGATAGAATTGTTTAACTTATGGAACCTCCCCATAAATATTTTTTGCAATAATGTAAACAGTTATAATGCCAGTTCAAACAAGGTGTCAAAAGATTTAAATGAAATTGAAAAAGATTTTTCCTGATGTTTTTTCAGAAGAATTAGGTAGATGCATCAAGAGAAAAGTAAAATTTCAAGTAAAAGAACATGCCATACTGGTGTTTAAATCGAAGCAAGCTGTACCTTTCAAATCAGTGGGGAATCAGATAAGCTAGAAAAACTTGGAGTTATAGAAAAAGTTGATTATTCAGAACGGGCAGCACCAACTGTTTATGTAGAGAAAAACAATATCAAAATATAAGTATGCACGGACTTTTCAACAGATTTGAATGAATGTTTAAGGACATGCAATTATACACTACCAAGTGCAGAGGAAATTTTTGCGAAACTCAATGGAGGGAAATTTTTCTCAAAATTGGACTTGTCAGAGGCATATTTACAGTTACAAGTCGAGGAAGAATGTTCAAAATTATTAACAATAAACATGCATAAAGGTTTATATAAATTCAATTGACTTCCTTTCAGGATAAAAGTGACACCTAGTATTTTCCAACAGATACGGATTTCACTATAGCATATTTGGATGACATACTCATAAACATTGAGTCTAGTGGCCAACATAAGAAACATGTTGAAATGGTTTTTGAGAAGATAAAGGAGTTTGGATTCAAACTTAGCAAGAAAAAATTCAAATTTTTCATCCCAGAAATAAAATATCTTGAGCAAGTTATCGATAAGAATGGTTGCAGGCCAGATCCTTCAAGATAGATGACAATAAAAAATATTACAACATTACAAGCATTCATAGGGCTCACAAACTATTACCAAACATACATGAGCTAAGAGCACCCCTAAACAACCTATTGCAAAAAGGCGTAAAATGGTTTTGGTCAGATAGGTGTCAAAAAGCATTCAAAGAAATTTTAAAAGTTTTAACATTGGAACTGTCATAATCGCACTTTGATCTAAATTTTTAAATAGTAGTAGCATCAGATGATAGCGAAAGTGGTATAGGAGTGGTAATTTTACACAAGTATGAAAATGGTAGTGTAAAACCCATCGCTCATGCTTCAAGTTCATTGTTGGTAGCTGAAAAAAACTACAGCCAAATTGAGGACGTACTAGCCATTATTTTTGCAGTGAAAAAATTTCACAAATTCATACATGGAGGGAAATTCGGTTTACAAACAGATCACTGCCCATTGTTATTAATTTACGGATCGAAAAAGGGTATCCCCACACATACAGCCAACCGATTGCAGCACTAGGGGATGATCCTGCTACATTAGGATTTTAAGATGGAATTTCTACTATCAAAAAAAATAGGACGCATAGATGAGCTGTCAGGATTGATTCCTAAATACAATGAACCATTAGAGGACATGGTAATAGCAGCATTAAAAGCCGAAATCGAAATAAAAAATATACTCTGCAATGTAGTACACAAACTACCTGTCATTTTAGAAGAAATAAAAATTAAAGCAGAGAAAGATGTGTTCATAATAAAAATCAAAAAAATAGTGAAGTTTGAAACAAATACAAAAACTGAGTGTAACACAATTTCGAGATGATATTCCATATGTGATGACGTACTTATGTATGCTCAGAGGGTTTCTTTGCAAAACCGTATGTTAACAGAATTCCACATGGGACACCCAGGAATCGCAAGAATGAAAGCATTGGTGAGAAGCTATGTTTACTAGCCAAATATGAATCAGGATATTGAAAAATTGATGAAAGCCTGCAGAGCTTGTGCCCTGGCAACATAGGCACCACCTGTAAAAATTCAACCTTGGACTGAACACTGACATACCTTAGTCAAGATTACACATAGGCTTCACGGGACCGTTAAATGGAGGATATTATCTAATAGTTGTGGATAGTTACACAAAATGGCTGGAAATATGTAAATGTAGGAAGCCAACCTACAAAGTAATGTTGGAATTTCTGGATGGAATTTTTGTGCGCTATCGCATCCCAGACACTATAGTGTCCAATAATGGAACACACTTCATGTCAAAGGAATTTTAAAACTTTTGCAAAATGCATGCAATGGAACATATTACTATTCCACCATACCATCCAAGATCAAATGGACTAGTGGAATGTTTCATGACACATTTAAGAGGACACTGAAAAAAATCTAGAAATGAACTAGTAGCTGATGCTGCATTGACACAATTCTTTAGTGTCTACCAAATAACATCTAACCAAGTTTTCAACTTCTTTGTCCATGCTTGGCCAGTATATGAAACTTCACATCAGCACTTTCATTCTGGAGATGCTTGGGTGTCCCACATGGAACTCTGTTAGCATTCTCTTCTGTAATATCTGTGGTGTGACCATCCTCTGAGTGTACATTAGTACACCATCACATATAGAGTACATACTCACATCTTGGTGGTTCTTTGCATCAAACCTTTCTGTATTTCCTTTTGTTAACCAGTTTTCTTTTTGTCTCATTAATAAATTTGTTATTTCTCACATTTCTTTTTATTTCTTCCAAAGTTACTGGTAGTTCATGCATGAAGTTCCACATCACTTCTTTTGTTTCCATGTCCACTCTTAGCGCTGCTATTATGGTGTCCTCCAGCAGTTCGTTATTTCTTGGAACTAATCTAGACAAACCATCAGCATGCCCCAACTTTTTTGAAAGCCGGTATTCCATTCTATAATCGTAGTTAAATAGAATGGTACCCCAACACTTCAGTCTGTTTGCTGTGTGTCGGGATTCCTTTCTTGGATCTGTATATCGTTATTAGAGTTTTATGGTACGTTTGCAACCAAAAACGTCTGTTGTGAATGAACCTGTGGAACATTTTCATGCCAAATATAATAGCCAATGCTTCTTTTTCAATCTGGTTATAGTGCTTTTCCACCAGCAATAATGTCCTTGATGTGTGAGCTATGGTCTTTCTCCTGCCATCATTATCCTTGTGTAGGAGCATGGCTCTTATCCCATACTTGCTAGCATCTATAGCTAGTATTATCTCTAACTTTGGGTTGAAATACATAAGATACAAGTCTGAAGTTAACAGATTTAACTCGTTAAATGCTTTCTGGCATTTCTTTGTTCAAATCCATTTGGCATTATTTTATATCTGAACATGTGAACATGTACAATCCACGGTGCATGTTGATTGTTAGTATATGCATGCAATCTTCTTCTAACTGAATTCTTTAAGTAGTGCCTTTACCTTATGTATATTCGGGATATACACTTAGTAATAATTTACCAAGCCTAAAGAATGCTTGTAGCATTGTCACATTTGTCAGAGGCAGCATATTTTGTATTGCTGTCACCCTTGATGGGTCCTGTCTGCGTCCACTTTTGTTAATTACTTGACCTAGGTATTTTATTTTTTCAATCAAAAATTCACATTTTTCTTCTGCCAGTTTTAGCCCATATTCACTTATTGTCTCAAATATTTTTTTTTATGTGTTCAATGTGTTACACCCAAGACTTGCACTTTATCAAAATTTCATCAAGGTAGGCGATGGTGAAGTCGTAATCACTTACCATTGCATCCATTAACAGCAGTCATCTGAACATGTTGATTGTTAGTATATGCATGCAATCTTCTTCTAACTGAATTTGAAGGAATGTCTCTAAGAGGTCTAACTTCAAGAAAATTTTCCCTTCATTTAGTTTAGCAAATACTTTTCTGGGCTTGGTAGTGGGTAATTGTGTGTGAGTAAATGGTCGTTTAATCTGGTTGAGAAGTCTGCACACATTCTTAGCTTATTATTTTTTTTTTATGCAGACTGCTGGTGCAGTCTGCATGGTCAATCTTTTCAATTATATTCAGGCTTTCCAACCTTTCTAGTTCTTTATTGACCGGGTCTAGCGCGGCAAACCGCATGTCCCATTTGGGCCTGAAAATAGGTGTTGAATTTTCTTTGATAGCACTCTTTGCTTTTTTTATCTGTGAAACAACCTAAACCTTTCAAAAAAACTTTTAGGAAAGTTTCTTTCGTTTTTTGTCTCAGTTCATTGACCTCATTCAATCATTCGACTGCTCCATTTATGTTATTGCACAAAATGCTTATGGGTGTATCCCATAAATTAAATTTCTCCATACATTCAGTGCCAAGTAAATTTATGGATTTTTTCAATCCATAAACAATCACTTATTTGGTTTTTCAATTCAACCCATAAACATTCACTTTTTTAGTGTTTTCAATTCTCACATTCATGAATTTTCTGTTTGTTGTGGTCACAACTTTTCCTGCTGACAAACTATTTATCTTTTCTTTTTTGTTCCATTTTCCTATCATTCTAGTTTTGCAGTGCAATTTTATATGTCCTGTAAACCTGCAGTGAAAACACTTTGATTTTTTATATGGACAATCTTTTTTCAGGTACATCCTACCACATGCCATACATGGGTCTACATCCCAATATTTTTTCTGTTTTTCCTGCAATACTTTATTTGTCTTCTGACTTTTTTGCACTGGTCTTATGTGAAAGCACTCTTTCTGTTGAATTTCTTCCATGTCATGCCTTAATTTTAATATCATGTCACACTCTTCCAACAGTTTCTGCAATGTCAAATCCTGGTTCATTTCCAGTTTTGCTAGAATTTTCGTTTGGATTTCTACATCTCTTTTATCTGTCAATCCTTGTGCAAAAATCAAACACTTAAAAGAATCTGGAGTAAGCATATCCAGTCTAAATCTCTCACATTCTTTGTTGACTCTGCCTGTGTAAGTAGTGAAATATTCATCTTCACTCTTTTCTATGTTTAAATATTTCCATTTAGTATTAAACAGTGAACTCTTTTCACTAAACATTTTGCACAAAATGTCAACTGTGTCGATGAAATTTATGTATAGATGCTTTTTTTGGCAATATGAAGTTACTATATTTCTCATGCTCTGCTGTCACTAGCTTTCTTAAAGGTAGATGCATTTTCATTTCATCCAATCCTGACATTCTTTTTCAAAAATTTGTTCAAATCTTTGAAAGTAAGCCTCGAAGGTTACTCCTTCTTCGGGGTCATATTTGAATTTGCTTATGGAATTTGCTACATGGTCAGGCAAAACTGTATTCTCTGGTTTGGTTATCAACTTCATTAGTTGTAACATTTGCTGCTGCAATCCTTGTTGTTGTTCTTGGTGTTCCTTGAGTTGTTGTTGTTGCTGTTTTTGAAACTCAACTACCCCAGCTAACAAGTCTTTGATATTTTATGATTTTTGTAAGTTTGCACAAGATTTTTGTTTCTTTTTTGTTGAGTTATTTAATTTTCCACGTGAATTAGTTTAAACTCTCTGCGTGAATGTGTGTTTTTTTCACTCCATGTAAATTTGTTTTTCCTCATCAACACAGTTGTAAAGTGGGTTCCTCACTGGTGTGATGTGTGACTGCTGTTGTACTGAAGTTGTTGTTTTATGTTAGTAGCCACAATAGTTACTAGTTATTGGATACCGTTGTATCTCTTCGTACTGGAATAGTAATACACTCACTTCTTCTGTCTTACTATCACTGATAGCTCCACAAGATGCCAACTAGAACTATTGAGTCACAACTCATCAACTCTTGACCCTCTCTTGACAATTGGCTACTGGTCTGTTTATAATGGCTGGTTCCTACCACTTTTTACTGGGAGGAGTATACAGTTTCACTGTACAACAGTACCAAGGCATACTGACTACAGCTGTTATCCTAAGACAACATCAGCAGATAATAGAGTAAGAAAGAGGAAGTGGATCAGTAAAGAAAACAGGATAGTGATGCTGTGCTACTTAGAAAGTGAACCCAAAAGGAGTCATAGAAAACATGTTAACACTTTGGGTAGAGACGGGTATGTTTAAAGTGACTGAGCAGAGACTAGTAGACCAACCTAATGTTATTAGGAGAAGAAAGTGGGCGACAGAATTGGAGGTGGGAGAGATCACAAGAGAACTGGAAAAGAAAGGCCAGGCCAAACAACACATAAAAGATACAGTCCAAACCAAAGAAGAACCAAAAGGAAAAAAATAATAATAGCACTATCAATCAGGAAGAGACAACTGACACCAGCAGCTTGAGCGATTTAAGTAAGGAAGATCAGAAGATGTTAGATGAGTTGCACAAAGCAATGAGTAAAGAAAAAAAATACTGCCAGCATTAAAAGGTACCAACAGAAGAAAAGCTGCTAGATATGACTAGGAAAGTAGATTCTGTTATCAGTAGGATAGATACTAAAAATATAGATGAAGCTAACTTATTGATCTATGCAGGAAGAGTAGTAGTTATTAAAAGATTAGGTATTCCTCAAAGAAAGATTAGAAAGAGCAAATGTAGAAAAGGAGATTACAAAACAAAGTGAAGGCATTAAGACAAGATGTGAATAGAATAGAAACTAGACAAGTTGGGAAACACAAAATTTAAATCTTTTCTTGAGAAAAGATAGTCAAAGAAAAAGGATTTGGGACAGTCATAGAAGAGTTGAAACAGTGTATCAAAGCAGTAGTAGGTGAGCTTTCCAGATATCAGAAAAGAATAGATCAGTATTTGCAGCAGACCAGAGATTTTGTAGCCAAATAAATGGTAGAGAAGAAAGTACAGATGATGAGAAACCTAATGTAGAAGAAGCTAGAAAGTTCTGGAGTAATATTCAGGATAAGCTATAATGGAGATACAGCATAATTATAATGGAGATACAGCATAGTTAAAGAAAGTGAGGGAAGAATTAGTGAGTGAGAAGCAGCCAGAACTAAGACTAACTGGTGCATTAATGAGTAAAGTGTTACAAAAAATACCGAATTGGAAGGGTCTAGGACCAGATTTGGTTCAAGGGCATCGGTTAAAGAAATTCAGTAGCTTACATGAGAGACTGAGGAAACAACTTCAGGATTGCTTGAATGGAGGAATAATACCAAATTGGATGACTAGAGGGAGAAAAGTTCTCCTTATGAAAGACAAAAGCAAGAGCAATACAGCTAGCAATTATTGACCAATCACTTGCTTACCATTAGTGTGGAAGTTGTTAACAGGAATTCTTGTGCATGTACACACATCTACATGCACATACACACCTGCATTATGCATTTTGTCTGTATATGAGTATGTGCACATAATTGTGGAGTTTAATAGATTTTGATGCCAAGCTTGGTCTATGGGGTTGTAAATTCATGAGTTTGTGTGTGCATGTATGTATGCATTTTTTCTGTGAATCATGTATTTATGGGAGCATGTGCCTTTTTATGCATAATTTTCATATAATGCATATAATTGATGCCCTGAGAAGAACTTATTCAGGTTGGAGTGGTGGCAAAGTAGCCAGGGGCTGGTTGTGCTTGAAATTTTAGAGTATGAATTGTTGCTTGTGTATGTGGGGGAAGGTTTTCTCTCTAAAATTTAAATTGCTGTGTTGTTGTTATGGTATTTAGTTTTTCGGTGATACAAAGCTAGCATATGCTGCCCCATCTCCTGTATTTTCTGACCTTATACTGGGGTTGCTCATTATTCTCTCTTTCAGTGTCCATACAATATTGGGTAAAGATCTTGTATGTCTTTTGCTTTTAACACTGAATGAAGCAAACCAACTGCTGCCTTTATCTCTCTTTGAAGGTGTTTCCCATCATTCCAATTTTGTTGTTCCATTCAAATCTATAATACTGGCCTTGTGCACTAATGCAGAAACCTGTTGTTCAGGGGACAGTTGCCCAGGGATCTAAAACTACTGGATCTTTGGAGGAATGTTCCTAATGTTTATTTTTAACAGTTGAAAATTCTCAACCCTGTATTGGGGCGGTAACTACAGCTAACTTTTATTGCATTTCTGTTGAAGATTTTGTGGTATTCATGTAAGTGAGAGAAGTGGTTGTGTATGAGCTTAAGGAATTTTCTAGCTATATTCATGGCTACATTCATACTATATGATGGATTGTACAATAAAATTTTCTTTTGTCTCCATCTTGGTCTATTTATATTTAGTCCAATATAAGTAATACTGTTAAAGTTTGATCTTTCCACAGCACCACAGAAATGGTACTGTAGTATTGGGAAGCTTTTTGAAAATAGTTTTATCAGTGGGTAGGTTGGAAACATATACTATTAACTAATAATTTGATAATATACAGTGGCTGGTTAGAGCCTTTGTCAGTATAGGAGGTTTCCTCATTTGGTTTATTGTAGGATATAAATTTGTCTGGTATGGACACTTAGAGAGGAGTGAGCACCTTCAATATAAGCTAATAGGTAAGGCCAGCAAATACAAGGGACAGGGCAGCACATCACCATGAAACTAAATATCATAACATCAACACTGAACATTTTAAACCTCCTTCCCCCTGCATGCACAAGCAACAATTTATACTCAAAAATTTCAAGCACAACCATCCCCCCATCCACTTCATCCTTCCAACCTGCATAAGCTCTTCTCTGAACATTAATTATATGCATTATATGAATACTATGCATAAAAGACACATGCTCCCATAAATTTATGTGAGATTCCCCCTTTACACATATTCATGCCACCACATGATTCATAGAAAAAAAACATATATATATACACAAAAACTATGAAATTCCACAACTATATGCATATACTCATACACAAACAAAACACATAAATCAGGTCTGTATGTGTGGGTGTGTATATATATATATATATATATATATATATATATATATATATATATATATAGTTGAAATTTACAAAAAACAAGACAAAGACAGGTGTATAAACAACAAACAGGTGTATTAGTTTAATGCTCAGGAAAGTGAGAAAGTCTTTTACATTTCAAGCCTACGCTCTTCAACAGAAAGGAACATGAGAAAATAAACAGAGAGAGAATAAAAAAGCTTTAGTGCCTAGTGGTCAATCATGGCGATAGCTGGACGGAGATGGTCAGACAGGAGAGCTAGGAAGAAGGGGAGATAATAAAGTGGTGATCCGAAAATGAAGGTGTGCATGCATGTGTATGTGAGAGTGTGTGTGTGGATTGGGGCTGGTGATCTTGATGTGTGAGTGCTGGAAAGTGGTCAGTGCTAGTGTGTGCAGGGTGGTGTGATGTGGTGTGACATGTGGTGGTGTGGTGTGGGTTCTGGGAAGTGGTCAATGCCAGTGTGTGCAGGGTGGTGCGATGTGGTGTAGTGTGGTGTTGTGTTGTGGTGGTATGGTGTGGTGTGGTGCGGTGTGGCATGATCTAGTGTGGTGGAGGATGCAAGGGTGGGTGTGTGATTAGGGCAGGGTACGTGAGAGTAGGGTGGGATTGGGATGTATAGGGATGGTGGGGTTGCAATGTGTAGGGGTGGGGGTGTGGACAGAAGGGGTAACGATGAAGGGAGAAGGTGGGTAAGAGTGAAGAGAGAAAGTAGGTGTGAGAGGGAGAGAGGAGGGGAGTCAGATAAAGTGGGAGGGGAGTTGAACCCATGTAGCACAAAGGAGCGAAGAGAAAAGATTAATTAGTGTTCACTCCTGAAGGCGGGAGTCCAGATGGCCCCTGTGTAAGGACAATCTGAACACAGACAGATGTTGTAATGAATGAATGGTAGAGCAGAAATGGTGCAAGACCGGGGTGTTGTTGCCGAGTCTGATAGCTCAGAGGTGTTCCACAAACCGGTCAGCCAAGCGGCGTCTCGTTTGATTGATGTACAGAGAAGGACAGAAAAAGCAGGAGATGCAGTAAATGATGTTGCTAGAAGTGCAGGTGAAGGAGTCAGTGATATGATAGGGACAATGATGGGTGTCTGTGAGGTTGGTGGTGTTGGAGAGGTAGGGGCAAGTGCAGCAGTGTGGGTGGGAGCAGCGGAACAAGCCGGGTTAGGAGGTAGAGTTAGGGAAGAAACTATGGACTAGGAGGTCACGTAGGTTGTAGGCTCATTTGAAGGAGGAGAGGAGTAGGTTGGGGAAGATGTGTTAAGTGGATAGGTCGGACTGGAATCACCAGAAGGCTCACAGAATGGTGCATTGGTGAGGCAGGGTGAAGGTGTGGTAGTAGGTAAAGGGAGACGGGTAAGGGCGGGGAGAGAGAGAGCAGATGCACAGTCCATGGAAAGTGCTCTGGCAAGGGCGGTGTGGATAGTGCTGAGGGGATATCCACAAAGGATGAAGTAGCGAGCCATGAGTTGAGACTAAGTCTCAAAGTCATGGTTGTCACTGCAGAGCCTGTGCAGACAGAAGAATTGGGAGTAGGGGATGGAGAGCTTGGTGTGGTTAGGGAAGAGCAGAAGTTGTGGTATAAGTGTGAGTCGGTGTGTTTGTAGTGGATGGAGGTGGTGAGAGTAGAGTGATGTGTGTTGACCGAAATGTCGAGAAAGGCAACAGAAGTGTTGGAAATAGTGTAGGAGAATTCAAGGGCAGGATGGAAAGATTGGACAAAAGAGAGGAAGGAGTCTAGTTGTTCCTGGGAGAGTGAGATCACGCTAATACAGTCATCAATATAATGACCATATAGTTCAGGTGTGGGACCAGTGAATCTTGAAAATGTTTAGGCCTCAACGTAGCCAATGAACAGGTTCGCATAGTTAGGGCCCAATTCTTGTTCCTATGGCTACTCCCAAGACCTGTTGGTAAAACTCATCCACGAACAAGAAGCAGTTAAAGGAGAGAACAAGTTCAGCCAGATGAAGAAGTGTGGATGTGTCAAGTTGGGGGTTAGGTCGAAAGTCTAGGTAGTGTTTGAGGGATATGAATATATCAACATATGCTTATATATACATACATATTCACTCGCTCCCACATATGTACCTATATGTATACATTCACACTTACACTTATGCCTTTATGCACATTTATGTATGAAGATAAGCACTCACACATACATGTAAAAACACCTAAATATATATATAGTCACAGATGTATACATATATGTATATAACTAGACACATACATGTACACCTTTATGTGTACATACTCATATATGTATATATCCAAGTTTAGACACGTTCTGATGTTATATTCTTTGGGACATGTCAACTAATACTAGACAATGTAAATAATGAAACAACATTAGTACAGTATTAATTTCATGCACGTAGTATATACAAATGCACACATACATGTGCATATTTATATGGACATACACACTCATGTATATATCCAGATTTAGTTGGACATACAAACACACTCTGATGTTGTATTCCATGAGACATGTCAAATAAAACTAGACAGTGTAATAAAACCAACATCATTGGTAGATTTCCTGTGGCAACTCAAATCTAATAAGATAAAATAGGATCTGACTTGGTCCATAATAAGGCATGCACAATCATATGATGTTCTTTCCAGTAGGTGCAGATTATGTTCCAAAGAATCACTATGCATTTTGTTGGCCTGGGAAACGATCATAAATAAATGAATAGTAAAATGTTTGCATGCTAAGAAAAGCACTTATACTGTATAATAGACACAATAAAGGCAGCGAACTGGCAGAAATGTTAGCACACTGGGTGAAATGCTTAGTGGGCCTTCGTCTGTCTTTACGTTGTGAGTTTAAATTCTGCCAAGGTCAACTTTGCCTTTCATCTTTTCAGGGGTCGATAAATTAAGTACCAGCTATGTACTGGGGTTGATCTAATCGACTGGCCCCTTTCCAAAAATTTCGGGCCTTGCACCTAGAGTAGAAAAGAATATTATAGGCACAATTTAGTATAATCACTGACTTAATCATCATTTACGGATTACCTAGATTTTTAGATAACTAACTGAAACTTGCCTTAACTTGTAAACTCCTTGTGATATACATTGCAGAAAAACATCACTGAGATACTTCACAGGTCTACTATGTTGTGTGGTACCTATGTGCTCACTGTCCTGCATACATTTGTGTCTGTCTTTACTTACTACTTCCTGAGTGATGAACACACCACCATACTATGCTCAGCAACACAGGATATTGCAATTCTGGCTATGAGGCTTTCCATGGATTATATATTGCATGATGAATTGTTTATTCAATCAACACCTATAGACTCACAATAGCATTACAGACAGCCTATACATGAACATATAATTATAGACAGCTGATCTAACCAATATGCATAAATGCACCAGTTAATTAGAACACATACTATGTGCATGAAATTATTGCTATATTAATGTTGTATTATGTTATGTTGTTTCATTGTTTTATCACATTGTCTAGTTTTACTTGATATGACCCGTGGAATACAACATTGGAGTGTGGCAATATGTCTGACTAAACTTGAATATATACATGAATATGTATGTACACATAAATGTGCACTGCCCATGTTTCACTGCTGTGTAGCATAGCCATTTGCGCACCGGCATCATACAATCTGCCTTTCACTTACAGCTACACTATCAGAGCATCCATCTCCACTACTAACTTGGTTGCTTAGATAACAGAAACTATCTACTACCTCTAATTTACCCCAATGGCAGTTGATGGTGTCTATTTTCTTAACATTTTCAGTGTTTATTGTACCTGCGCATCTTCCACATACAAAAGCTATTATCCCTGTTAGCCTTCCTTTGATATTACTGCACCTCTTATGTGTCCATAACTTACACTGGGTACATCTTATGGAGTTTCTACCTGCACCTTTTCTACAGATTCAGCAGGGCCAACTACCTGAAGGGATTTGTGATTTGTCTGCCTCTAGTCCTGGTAGTGATTCAACTATAAGAACAAGTTCATCAGCATAGAGGATCTCTCAGGGGCAGCCTGCCTTGAATTCCTCTGTTATTGCCTGGAGGACTATGATGAACGAGAGGAGGCTGTGGATCGATCCTTGGTGAACACCTACTTGTACCTTGAATTCTTCACTGTACTCGTTGCCAACCCTCACCTTACATGCTCTCTTTGTCTGGCTGTACAGCTCTCACCAACCACCCGTCTATCCCTAGTTTCTGCATTGACCATGAGATAAGGGATAGGGAGATAAGGGAAAGGCTTTCTCAAAATCAACAAAGGCAAAATACAGAGGTTTATCTTTGACTATGTATTTCTCCTGCAGTTGTCTAACTAGGAATATAACATTAGTGGTGCCTCTCCCTAGCACAAAACCAAATTGCATCTCATCTAGACTAACTCTCTCCCTAATGAGTTGAGTTATGACACTCTCCATAACTTTCATCACCTGATCCAACAATTTGATACTTCTGTAATTATTTCTATCTAAGGCATCACTTTTACCTTTCTATCAGTTGACTATGGTGCTGTTACACCAGTCATTGGGTATGATTCCTTCGTGAACCACCTGATTTACAATACACGTTACTAGACCATAATCCACACTGCCAGATATTTTAAGCATCTCAGCAATGATTCCAGGTGGGCTGGCAGCTTTCCCTGTCTTCATATCTTTAATTGCGTTATCTACTAAAGTACTGTCAATCCGGATAGCTGGTCCCTCAATTGGGTCAATAATTGGTAGACCCTTCTCTCATTCATTCTCCATGTCCAACAGTCTTTTGTAATGGCATTTTCAAACCTCTTTCTTTGCAGAATCATTAAATGCAAATGCACCATCATGCATGCAGACACATTTCTCTCCTATGACATCACAATTTTGTTTCACACACTATCATGCAATACGAAACACCTCAAGTCTTTGGTCCTCACATTGCTGAACATAGGCAAACTTCTTTTCTTCTTCTCCCCTGACTAGCTATACCTGTCTCCTAGCTTCCCTTCTGGCCAGTTGTTATAGTTCCCTGTTACCCCCACACTTCCAGGCCTTCCAAGCATGTTTCTTTGCTCCAATGGCCATATCTACATCATCATTCCACCACCACATCACCTTTGGTTTAGATGTGACTTTGCATCAGCTGCTGATTTGGTCTGTGGTACTCAACAAGATGTCAAGCAGGAATTCCCAGTTGCCCTCTATATCACAAGTCTGTAGTTCCTCCTCTCTCTCATCAAATTATGCCTAACTGAAAACAATCACAGCCACATCATCCAAACAGACCGGGTGAAACCGGGTTTAGCTGCTAGTGTATATATATATATATATATATATATATATATATATATATATATATGTGTATGTATGTATGTATATATTTATTTATTTATTTATTTATTTATGGGTTTCAGCCAAGTGGCTGTGGTCATGCTGGAGCACCACCGTGACTTTCTGTCTTTATGCTGTGCTCTCTTCACATTCCTTGCATGGCTCTTCTCCTCCACCTGATATAGTCCAATCAAGAGTTTTGATGGCACATCTGGTGTATAAGAGAATTTGACATCGCTGCCCTAAACTGTGTCTCATTTCGAGCCATTGGTTCATCTGGTATCGTGGAGAGGAAAGCGTTGAGTTTTGTCTTGAAGACCTCTATATCCATGTCTTGCAGGTCTCTCAAATGTTTTGGCAGGGCATTAAAGAGCTGAGGTCTTCTGAAACCGAGGCTGTTGCAGTACCTCGTTCTTATGTGAGATGCAGTGGACGGTACCTTTGGTACCATGCAGTGGCAACCTGTGCAGGCATTCTTGTAGTACTTGATGCCAAAGTTTGGCACCAGTCCTTTCAGTATTTTCCATATGTATATTATTACATATCTCTCCCGCCTGTGCTCCAGGGAGTAGAGACCTAGTGCCTTCAGTCGCTCCCTGTAGTTCATCTGTTGGACTGTGGCGATCTTTTTTGTATAGTGATGCTGAATTGCCTCGAGTTCTGCTGTCCGCTTGAGAGCAATAGTCTAGGCAGCTCAGAACAAATGTTTTCCATAGAGTCAACATGACTTTTTGATCCCTTGTTCGGAATGTCCTCAGTATCCACCCTGCCAGTTGTCTGCACTTTGCTGTCAACTTGACAATGTGCATGTGAAATGATGCATCACTATACATGTTGATGCCCAGGTCTCTTACTGTTTGTGGTTCTGGGATTGCAGTACCTCCAGGTCCTGTGTATGCCAGTTGGGAGGCACTTGTGGCCTTGTAGTGCAGTACTTGAAATTTTTCTGCATTGAACTGCAAAAAAAAAAAAATGTACTCCTCAGAGGAGTACATTTTCATTGCACATTTTATGTGGTGTTCTCACTGCATAAATAAATGAAGTTTGTATGAAACATATGTACTGCTACAACCTATTGAATTTTTGTTGCTTTTCTTCAAATTTTATTCACCAAATCTCTTGATTTTGTTTTTGGTTTTTACCCTACCAAATTCTGGTGCCTCAAACATTTTAAGTACCACATTTAATCTTTTGATTAAATCTATATTATTATATATATATATATATATATGTATATATGTATACTAGCAGCTAAGCCCGGCTTCACCTAGTTTGTTTGGATGATGTGACTGTGATCGTTTTCGGTTAGGCATAATCTATAACAGCGTTTCTCAACCTTATCATTTCGTGTCCCCTGTTTTGATTAAAGCCTCCAGCGGTATGAAAATTTCCTGACCTCTCCCCCTTGTCAGAAAATAGCTTCGGGAGTTATGAAGAACAAATTTGTACGTAGTCTGTTTCTGAGAGCTATTCTATTGGACTTCTGTCTAATCATTAAAACATTGGGCGATCTTTCAATATGGGAACACACGACTGTCACTTACAAACCACTTATAAACCACGTGTGTTTATTTGTATTTTTGAAGATGATTGTTGGTTTCCCTAAAAAATTTCTATTTTTTTAATATGGGTGGAAAGAGGATCTTTTGAAGTCGGCCTGAAATCAAATGAGACAGAGAGAGCGCGACTATGAGTGAAGTTCTTTTGAAGTTGGCATGAAGTGGAAGAATTGATGTGCGTGCTATGTGTGTGTGTATGAGAGAGAGTGAGTGAGTGTGTGTGTGTGTGTATGAGAGAGAGTGAGTGAGTGTGTGTGTGTGTGTGTGTGTGTGTGTGTGTGTGTGTGTGTTTGATGGGGTGTGCGAGACAGAATGTGTGATGTGTATGTGAATTACTTTTGTTAGTGTGTGAAGAGATAGAGAGAGTAATGTTGCTGGTGTGTGTGTATGTGTGTGTGAGAGAGAGAGATAACTGAAACTTTTTATTCACTTTTTGTGGTGAGTGAATGTGTGAGTGATTGATAGAGAAAAAGCATGCGAGCGAGAGAGAGAGAGATTATGTATGTATGTATGAATGGCTTCAGTGACACACATACTCACACACACATACACATAGGTTGTTATGCATGTATGTATGTATCTATGTATGGCCAAGAGAGAGTTAACTGAAACTGTGTTATTCACTTTTTGTAGTGAGTGAATGTGTGAGTGACTGACAGAGGAAAGGAGAGAGAGGTTACGTATGTATGTATGTATGTATGTATGGCTTTGGCTGACTGTCATCCTGTTCTCCCCTTGCTGCTAGTGAAATGGTATATGCCGTTCCATTAGAAAAAGTTTTAATCGATTTTGTTGGTAATTCTAGGAAAAAATACAAAGCGCATTCCAATCTATCCACCCGTCTCCACATGTGTGCCATTTTACATGCAAATCCACCCAGCCATTTGGCTGTGAACCTCAAGACAAGAAAGAATACAATGACTGCCCATGTCCAATTTATATTATATATATATATATATATATATATATATATATACATATATAATTTTTTTCAAAAAGAGATAAAAAACCAAGGCTGTGAAGATTTTAGAACAGTTATAAATAAAAAGTCTTACAGCTGTTTCCAGGATATGTTTTATATCCCTTCATCGGGATATAAAATTTTTAGTGAGAAAAGCTTGTTGTTCAATACATGCTAGAAATGTTTGAACCTAGAAAAAAACAACAAGGAGGACTACATCACATATGCTAGTAGAGTTAACAGAGAATGTGAGAAGTTCAAACTGGATGAATTAACGCCACATATGATCAAGTACCTGATATTTACTCAGAGACTAACTGCAGTGAAAGACACATAAGTAAGAATAAGAATTCTTGCTAAGCTGGAACAAAACCAGGTTGTAACCTTACAAGTGTCAGAAAAGTATGAAAGAATAGTAAATTTAAGACACAACACAGAGAAAATTGGATATAAAGATTGCTCCCAAGTGAAACAACAAGTGCATCAGAAGATACAAAACAAGCAGAATAGAAAGCAAGTGTGTGCTAAAATACATTACAAACAGAACAAAAATCAGGAAATAAACCTATGTTTGCATGTGGAGGTCTACATCTGAGAAAAAAACTGCTCATTTAAGAAAGTGACCTGTTTCTGATATGGAAAAATTGGACATGTAAAAGTGCACTGTAAAACCAAGATGACAAAAACATTGGAACAAACAAAAAAAAATAAACAAGATGTTATCAAAAGAAAATGGTAATGTAACAAAGAGAAAATTTGTAAATGTGAAAATTGAGAATATAAGAGTAAAAATGCAGTTAGACACTGGAAGTGATATTACCATTGTGAATGAAGAAACTTAGAAGTATATCAGTATGCCAAAATTAAGTAACATATGGTGTTACAGGTAAAAGATTGTATTTTGTTGGTGAATTTGTGTGTAATGTGACATTTGTGACCAAATGAAAATGGCAAAAATATATGCTAAAAAATTCAGTAAATCTATTTGACACAAAGTGGATGGGACTGTTCAAATTGTGGAATATGCCCATAAGTGCTTTGTGTGGGAATATAGTTGGTTCAGTCGAAGGTTTGAATGTGGCTGAGGGATTGAAAAAAAAATATTTATTTCCAGATGTTTTCTCTGATGAACTGGGCTGCTGCATGAAAATGAAAGTAAAAATTTTATTAGAATAAAGTGCAACACCTGTATTTGAGCCAAAACAGAATGTACTGTTTGTGGCAATAGAACAGGTAAATAAGGAAATTGAAAGACTTGAAAGCCTAGGAATAATCAAGAAAATGGACCAATCAGATGGGGTAGCACCTATGGTCTACATAAAAAAGAAAAATAATAAGTTGAGTTTGTGCAGATTTTTCAACAGGGTTGAATGATTGCTTAATCTCTCATAATTACCTGTTGCCGAGTACTGAGGAAGTGTTTGCAAAATTGAACGGAGGGAAAATCTCAAAATTAGACCTCTCAAAGGCATATCTACAAATCCAAGTAGAAGAAGAATGCTCACACTTATTAATCATTAATACACATCGTGGCTTATTTAAATTTAAGTGGCTTCCCTTCAGTGTAAAAGTGGCTCATTCCATATTTCAGCAAATAATGGATACAATGTTGGGTGACTGTGATCTTGCTATCGTCTATTTAGGCACTATCATAATAAAAAGCAAATCACACGAACAACATGTAGAATACATTAAAAAGGTATTCAAAAAGATTAGAGAATACGGCTTCAAGTTAACGGGAAAAAAATGTGAGCTCTTTCTGAAAAAATTTAAATACTTGGGCCAGATAATAGATAAAAACAGACAGAATCGAGATCCATCCAAAGCAACTGCCATAAAAAATATGCCTATGCCAAATAATGTGACTATGCTACAAGCATTTTTGGGTTTAGTAAATTATTATCAGATTTACATTCCCAATGTACATAATGTAAGGGTCCTGCTATATGATTTGTTAAAGAAAAATGCAAAATGGTGCTGGACTGATAAGTGCTAGAAGGCATTTGACAAGTTAAAAAAATGTTTTAACACTGGACTTATTGTTAACACATTTTGATCCAAAGTTGGATATTATATATTGACTACAGATGCCAGTGATTGCAGTGTAGGAGCTGTGCTTCTGCACAAATATGACGATGGGAATAAAAAGGCTATAGCCTATGCATCACGATCATTATCACCACCAGAAAGTTACTATAGCCAAATAGAAAAGGAAGCATTAGGAATCATATTTGGTGTGAAAAAATTCCATAGATTTATTCATGGAAGACGTTTCTGTTTACAAACAGATCATCGCCCACTACTGTCAATATATGGTTCTAAAAAAGAATACCAACACACACAGCTAATACAGCAATGAGGCGCTATGTTGTTGAATTATGATTACAAAATGGAATATTTACTATCAAAAAAATTAAGGCATGCAGATGGTTTGCCCAGACTGATACTAAAGAGAAATAAAAAATGTAATGTGGAAGGTGATATGTGACTTACCTGTAACCCTAGAAGACAAAACGAAATGTGGTAAAGGACAAATTCATAGCAAAAATGAAAAGAATACTGTGATCAGGAAAAGTAAATAGGAATGGGATTGATGTGAAAAAAAAAAACCAAGATGTGAATCTATACTCAATTTGTAATGGCATACTGATGTATGCACAGAGAGTAGTAATACCTGAAACACTGCAAAAGAAAATGTTGAGGGAATTCCATGTTGAACATCCTGGTATTTTGAGGATGAAAGCTTTAATGAGTAGCTACATGTACTAGCCAAAAATGGATACTGAAATCGAAAATTTAGTGAAAGGCTGTAGAGGATGTGCTCCAGTGCCAAAATTACCAATGATAAAAAGTGAACCTTGGCCAAAAGTAGATGTGCTGTGGTCGAGACTACACATTGATTTTGCTGGTCCTTTAAACGGTTCGTACTACTTAGTGGTGATGGATAGTTTCTCTAAATGGCCAGAAATTTGTAAGTGTGAAAATCCAACCTCCTCAATTGCAACAAATTTTTTACATGAACTGTTTGTGAGCTTTGGCATTCCAGATGTGATAGTGTCTGATAATGGAATGCAATTTGTGTCTTTTGAGTTTAAAAAGTTTTGTAAAATGTTTACTGTACCATTCTAGATCTAACAGACAATATGTTCAATATGGTCAATATGTTCAAGAAAGACCTAAGAAAGTTGAATAAGGAAGTCACAGATGAAGTAGCTCTACAACAATTCTTAAGAGTATACTGTGTGACACCAAACTCAAATATGCTAGCAAGTATGTCATCGCGAGGAAAATGAAATCAATCTTTGACAAATTGTTACCTGGCAAGAAAAGAAAAATTGCAACAGATGATACAGCAAGATATTTCAAAATTGGTGAAAATGTATTCATTAGGGAATATAAGAACGAAAAACAAAGCTGGGAAGATAAGAAGTAGGGCATATAAGAACAGAAAACAAAGTTGGCATGATTACCAAATGCATAGGTAAAATGCTATACTTGGTAAAAGGAAGAAAAGGCGTATACAAGAGACACATGAACCAACTGAAGAAAAGTTATATGATATTTTTCAAGTACGAATGCTACTGCAAATAACTGAACCCTGACGCACAAGCATAAGAAAAAGAAAATGTACGAAGTTCCTGGAAGTGGATGCCAAACGAAAAAGTATCGACTGTGTAACTATATTAAAAAAGGTTGTTGGGGGTGATGTAAAAATTATTGCTCTTAAAAGAAATAAAATTATAAGGGGAGATTTTATGGGGATAATAGTAATAATGGTACACCCCCCACGTGATAAGTGGTATGTGAAGGTCATTATAAATATTGTCAGTCAGTGTCACTATAGTAGAGAGTATGGAAGTAGATGGTCATAGTCATGGTCTTACTTGTCTAACTATCCATACTGCTATACCAGAGTGGGTATTATAACAGTCCGACAAGGATTACAACAAACACTGTCAAATGCTTTCTGATAATCAATTCAAGTCATATTGAGATTTGTCTTTCCTTTTTTATAGTCCTCTGTAATGGCTCAGTTTAAAAGAAGCTGCTCTTTACAACCATACATCCCTCTCCAGTACCTCTTTTGTTCTTCTAGTAAAACATTGTTGTTTTTCAGGTGTAAAATAAACCAGTTATAGATGACTGACTTGAGGGTTTTGTAGGTTACTGACAGGTATGTTATTGGCCTATAATTTTGTGGGTGTATGGTGTCTTTGTTTTGGGGAATTTGAGTGGGTTGTCTTTCCAGCATCCAGTTTCCACTATATGAGTGTGGTTACTGATGAAGTGTTTCAGGTAGAAGTTGGCAACCTTGTCTATCCCTGGGGCTTTCCAGTTACTGGTAGTCCTCAATGTGTCCATAATCTCTTGGCTTGTGATAGTGAACCTTGCCTGAGGTACTATTTTGCTCTTCTTTTCCTTTGCCCTATTTATCCATTGAGCATTTTTGTTGTGCTGTTCATGTCTGCTCCATATTTCTTCCCAGTATGACTGAATTTCTGATGTTGTTGGCATGCCATCTATTGATGTGATTTTTGTTTAACTTCTTTTATTTGTTTCTGTCATCTGACTGCAGTTATGCTGGAGCACTGCCTTGAAAGGTTTTTTTAGTCAAACAAATCAACCCCAGGACATATTTCTTAAGCTTAGTACCTATCTTATCAGTCTCTTTTGCCAAACCACTAAGTTACAGGGATGTAAACACACCAACACCAGTTGTCAAGCTGTAATGGGGGAACAAATGCAGACACAAAGACATACAAACATAGATACATATGTACATACATATATACGTACATACATATATACATACATACAACAGTTCTTTAAGTTTCTGTCTACCAAATCCATTCACAAGACATTTACCCAAGGTGCCATGTGGTTGTGAAGCAAGCTGCACAGCCATGCCTATAGAATCTTTCCATGTTTATTCTAAATTCTCTATTTTCTTGGAAGAATTGTTCACGTTTTTCATACCATTGTATGCAGCAAGTTTTTGTTGCTGCACCCTGCTTAACTTTTTTCTTTTCCTCCCAGGTATCTTCTTTGTTTTTTATGGTGTACTGTTTTGTTATATAGATCTTTTTATTTTTCATGTTTTATCCCTCTTTCTCTAATTCAGGGTAGGGATAAGTCTTTATTTTGTTTCTTAATTTTATTTATTATGCTCTATTTCCATTTTGGGGTTTGAGATTTGGCTGAGGTTTTTTTTATCTTCATGGTTAAGCATGACCCATACCGTTTGATCTTTGCAGCTTTGGCAAGCACCTTTTGTTTCAGCTCTTCAATTTCTGTAGTTATCTTCTTTCTCTTGATATTGTATTTTCCTGTAAGTTGTTCTATCTGTCCCCTTTTTCTTAATTCACCTTCTTTTTCCCATTCCAGAATATTAATATCTTCCCTAAGCATTTTGATGTCCCCTTCTATTCTCATTTTCCACCATGGTTCCTTAATCTGCTTTTGTGTAGTCTGTTAACTGCAACTAGGGTAAAGGTGATGCCTTAAATAGAAACACCTACAAAAGCATCAAACTGCTGGACCAGGCCATGAAAGTTACAGAAAGAGTTATAGCTCAATTGATTAGGAATAGTATTAAGCTAAATGAGATGCAGTTTCGTTTTGTTCCTGGGAGGAGTACCACAGATGCAATCTTCTTAGTGAGACAGTTACAAGAAAAGTACTTGACCAAAAGTAAACCATTGTACTTAGCTTTCATCAACCTGAGAAAGCTTTCAACAGAGTTCCCCACTCTGTTATCTGGTGATCTCTAAGGAAGCCAGGAGTAAAGGAGTGGCTTGTTAGAGCTGCAAAAACCATGTACAATGGTGCTATCAGTAAGATGAGAGTCAGTCGTGAATACAGTGATTAATTTAGCATACAAGTAGGGGTTCACCAGGGCTCAATTCTTAGTCCATTCTTATTCATCATAACCCTCCAGTCCATAAAAGAGGGATCCAAACTGGATGCCCGTGGGAACTGCTATATGCTAATGATCTAGCTCTTATTGCAGAATCTGAAGCAGAATTGGAGAAGAAACTCCAAATATGGAAACAAAACCTTGAATCAAGGGCCTTAAAGTTAACCTTGCAAAGACTAAAGCTCTTGTTAACAAGGAAGCAAATAAGACTGCCTTTCCATCAGGTAAATGGCCTTGTGCAATATGTAGGAAAGGAGTGGGACATAATTCCATTCACTACATCCAGTGTAAGTAATTGATGCATAAGAGATGCAGTGGAATCACAGGCAGATTAACAGATAATGTTGCCTTTGTATGTGGCAGAAGTGCAGAAACAATAAACACTAAGAGCATGTGGGGCTTAGACTCTCTCAAATGCTCAGGAGGCTCTCTTGGAATAGTAGATAGTTTCTGCTTCTTAGGTTACCAAATTAGTAATGGTGGTGGATGCTCTGAAAATATTGTTTCTACAAAAAGTATAGGTTGGAGGAAGTTCAGAAAACTACTACCTCTGTTGGCAACAAAAGGCCTCTCTCTCAGAGTGAAAGGTAGATTGTATGATGCTTGTGTATGAACAACTATATTCCATGGTAGTAAGACTTGGGCTCTGAATGTGGAGGACATGCACAGACAAGAGAGGATTGAAGGTAGTATGTTGCACTTGATGTGCAACATCAGTGTACATGACTGGCAAAGCATAACTATGTTGAGAGAAAAGTTGGGTATAAGAGAAATTAAATGCAGCATGCAGGAGAGGAGACCATGTTAGTTTGAAGATGTGATGTGTATGAGTGAAGACAGCTGTATAGTACCAGTTACTGAAAGTGGATGGTGCCTGTTGGAGAGGGAGACCCAGGATGACATGGGATGAAATGGTAATGACCAATCTCAGGATGTTAGGGTATATGGAGGAAATAACAATAGACCAAGATGTCTAGCACTATGAGGTTCCAGAGAAGACCCTCCCACATCAGCAAAACTGAGTGCTAGAAGCATTGTATCCCACCCACACATATCAATAGAATTTTCACACATCCTGTCCCTAGAGTAAAAACTACATCTTTCTGAAACTGCATCTTTTCTCTTCCTCACATTTCCTCTTCATACACTATGATTATCTCCCATTCCCCATCCCTGCCTTTACTACCCTGCTCACTGTATTGCTACTTTGCCCATCCGCTTCTTTATACCCAGGTTCTCACCAGTCACTGCAATCCCCACCCCCACTTCCTACTTGCACCTTCTTGGCAATACCTGACCACATATATTATGACCCTGTACTTTGAGGGCATGTCCTGGCAATTGCCACTATTTATTTTTCTATTCCATCTATGCTCTGAAACCCATTCCTTGAGTGTATACCCTGGCACTTCACCATCATCTCTCTCCTGTCTCTCTTGCACTCTTGCTGTCTCTCACTCTCTCTTTCTCTCTTTTCCTTGGTTTTCCCTCTGGTATCTCCTCTACAGCAGCACACCTGTTTCTGCCCTCTCTCTCTCTCTCTCTCTCTCTCTCTCTCTCTCTCTCTCTCTCTCTCTTTCGCTAGTAACCAAGTCTCTCCTTTACAGTAGCACATGTTTCTGTCCTCTTTCTTGTTACCTCTCTCTTTCTCTCTCTCCCCTCTGTCTTTCTCTCCCCACCCTCTGTCTTTCTCTCTCTCCCCTCTCTCTCTTTCTCGCTCCCCCTCCTCTCTCTTTCTCTCTCCCCCTCTCTCTTTCTCTCTCTCTCTCTCTTGGCCAAATAACCATGTACCCCCTCTATAGTGAGAGACCTGTTTCTGTCTCTTTGTTTCTCAGTCTCACTCTATTCTGTCATCGTCTGACACAAGATCACCTCCCCTCTCAAAATTCCTTGTCTTGCAAGTTGCTTGGTGAGTCTGTTGGTGCTGGTGCCACGTAAAAAGTATCCAGTCCACATTGTGAAGTGGTTGGCATTTGGAAGGGCATCCAGCTGTAAAAGCCATGCTGAAACTGATCTTGCCTGAACTGGTGCAATGTAAAAAGCATTCAGTCTACTCTAGCGGGTGGTTGGTGTTAGAAAAGGCATCCAGTTGCAAAAAATCATGCCAAAACAGACACAGTAGCCTGGTGTTCCTTCTACTTGGCCAGCTCCTGTCAAACCGTCCAACCTATGCCAGCATGGAAGACAGATATTAAGTGATGATGATGATGATGTTTCAGATGTAACTCTTTAGCAATGTAGATACTTAGAGCACTGATGAGGTTGTTGTTTTCTATGGTGATTCTAGTTGGAACCTTGTCAAGGGTGCTGTTTATTTTGTTAGTTGTTTCTTGTAGCCAACATTGGTTTGCTTTTTTAAAATATTTTGTGTTACTGCCTCCTGATTTAGAAATCTCCAATATATCAGTAATCATCCACCTGTCTTTTTCCAATATGTCCTTTAGTTCATTGATGTTAATGTCACCTCTCATAATTTCGAGTACTCAGTTCCGCTGCTTCCTATTAGATCCCATCATCTTTCATACTCTCATCCCTATTTGAATCTCCAACATTTTGAGCTTCTATATCCTCCACACTCTCCTGGCATATCTTTCTCTTTATCATTTCAAACTGCCCTTACCTGATCACAAGTTCTCTATTCAGTGGACTCAAAGAACCCGCTCTCCTGCTATACTCATAGCATCCTTTTTGTGTAATTGGCACACCATTTCATTCACAGATTTGCTTCTAAAATAACACTCCATTACAGCCTTGTTTACCTCTTTACTCTATTTCATTCTAACAGTATTGTGATGATGACTGGGCTTGCACTGCTCAACTACAGTACACCTACCGGATAAGGTAGCTTCACTTTGTAAACAATTGTTTAGTGAACAATTGTTTTGATTCATTTCACCCATTAAGATTAGTGGTTTCAAGGCTACATCATGACCGTTTTTTTTTTTTTTGAGATATCATCTCTAGAGGGTAATGTAAACAACTTTAAAATTCACACCTTAAATTGAAGTGAGCTATCTAGCACTGATCACCAATCCAGTATTTTATTCTTTGCAGCTTCAAATTACAAAAACTTTTGGATGCCTATTGACTCTTCTAAGTTCCTCCACCCTTTGACAGGTTTTTGTTTTTCATCCTGCTAGGTGTCCAAAAATTTCCTTCCTCACCAAGCAATCTTCATGGGGTTATTGGTTTAGTTGCTGACGACTTGACCATGCAACAGGTTGTACTGGTTTAGCATTCAGGAGCAACTTGACTTTAATCATTATAACTACCATTATTATCACTAATATTATTTTATTATTATCACTATTACTATTAGTTATCATTATCAGGATTATTATTATTATTATTATTATTATTATTATTATTATTATTATTATTATTATTATTATTATTATTATTACTATTATTATTATTACTGCTGTCTTAAGTGGTAATGGCTTCATCAGTAGTACTAAGGAAAAAAAAAGAGAGGTTGCTAACTGGGGAGGGGGTCACTCTCTTAACAGAATATGTTCAGTGGGATTTGTGATGTAATTACTGCTTTATTTCACAGTTATAGTAATGATGTAGGTGAATGTCTCATGAGCAAGAAAGAAGGCATGAGGAGGGAGAGTGAGAGCTGGGGCAGAAGTGGTTGTATACAACAAAATGAGGTGGAGGTGATTTGTTGGGCAGGCCAAGGGATGATGGGGTAGGTGTATTAGTGTGTTGCTGGAGAAAGAAAACAAACAAGAATATCACTGAAGGAGAGGGAGGGAGAGAGAGGGAACACAACAGAATTATCACTAAGAGAGGGCAAGTGAGTTTAGGGTTGCAATATAGAGTTTTAAACATTATTTGGTATTTAAAAAATAAGAATATTGAATACTCACTATTTTTGTCAATTATCAAAAATGGTAATCTTTATAGTATTGTTAATAAATTTTGTAATTTGCTTAATAGAAAGAATAGAAATAATAGCAAGCATGAAAAATCATTTGTCCAATGTTTTCATAAAAAAAATCTAGCACTTTTCAATACTTCAAAACTTCTCAATAAATAGATAATTTAAAGTATAATATCCCTAATTAATTAATAATAGCTATGAATTTATTTTCAGTATTAAATTATGAACATGTTCATTGTCTTTACATATAGGTTGAAAGTGCGTGTATATATGTGTACATATTCTAAAATATATATATATATGAGCATGTGTATGTGTGTGTGTGTGTGTGTGTATATATACATATATGCATGTGTGTGTATATGAGTATATACACATATATAATATATATATGTGTATGTGTGTGTGTGCATGTGTGTGTGCATGTGTGTGTGTATTAGGTCGTCAGGTATGAAATTTGTAGTTAGGTATATGATAAACTTTGACAGATGCTCATTTTGCGTCATTATTATATTTTGACAATCTTTATTTTTCGTTAGAAAGCTGACATCTATTTCTTTATTCTAACTCATTTTGCACTTTATAAAGTATTTATAGATCGTTTTTTGCTATTTTTGTTTAGAGTTGGAAATTCATACAATTTTGAAATATGAGTTCTTTCTTGGAAATACAGCATCACAGACAGCTCGGAATATTAATTGAGTATTTCATTCTAATGTTATTACACAGCAAACAGTATCAAATTGGTTTGCAAAATTTCGTTCTAACTTTGACCTCACAAATGAGCAATGCAGTCGACCAGAAACAAAGGTGGATAATGACAAACTGAAAGCTACCATTGAGTCAGATCCATTTCAAATTGTCTATGAATTATTGTTGTTGTTTGGTGTTAGCAAGCAAACAATATTGACTCACCTAGTTCAAATCAGTAAAGTGAAAAAGTTGGATAAGTGGGTTCCACATGAACTCAATGAAAATCAGAAACAGCAATGTTTAGAAGCCTGCATTATGCTGCTTTCTCATCACAAAAATAAATCATTTTTTAATTGAATTGTAACATGATGAGAAATGTATCCAATACAACAACTGTAAATGTTCAGCACAATGGTTGGACAAAGACAAGCCACCAAAACACAGTCCAAAATGCAAAATTCACCAAAGGAAGCTGATGGTGTGTGTTTGGTGGTCTGGTGCAGGTGTGATCCATTAAGATTTCATTAAACCTGGCTCATCAATCACGGCTGAAGTATACTGTAGCCAACTGGACCAAATGATGCAGAAACTTACAAAAAAACAGTGTAGATTAATAAAAAGATCGACTTCTATTTTATTGCAAGACAACACCAGACCACACATCACAAAAATGACATTGGTGAAACTACAGTTGTAGTTGGAAGTTCTCCATCATCCACCATACTCACCTGACCTTGCCCCCAATTACTATCACTTTTTCCAGAATTTAGATAACTATTTGACAAGAAAAAAATTTTATTCCAACAATGCTGTAAAGCAGGCCTTCCAAGATTTTATCAACTCTAAATTGCCAGGCTTTTACAGTTGCGGGCCAGACAAGCTACCACTGAAATGGCAAAAGTGTATTGACAATATGGGTGCATACTTTGCTGAATAAGACTATTCCTTGAATTTATAAAACATTAGCAATCTTTTTTTCCTTTCTACAAATTTCATACTTGACGACCTAATATATATATATATATATATATATATATATATATATATATGCAGGTATATCTGGATATGTGTATATGGATATGCATATATATGTATGTACATATATGTATGTGTATATATATATATATATATATATATATATATATATATATAGACAAAGTTAGTAGCAGGGGAGGGTGCACTGAAAGTATAGCTGCTAGAATAAGAATAGCCTGGGCAAAGTTCAGAGAGCTCTTACCTCTGCTGGTGACAAAGGGCCTCTCACACAGAGTAAAAGGAAGACTGTATGGCGCATGTGTACGAACCACCATGCTATATGGCAGGGAAACATGGGCCGTGACTGCTGAGGACATGCGTAAGCTCACAAGAAACGAAGTCAGTATGCTCCGATGGATGTGTAATGTCTGTGTATACTCGAGAGAGTGTAAGTACTTTGAGAGAAAAGTTAGACCTAAGAAGCATCAGTTGTGGTGTGCAAGAGAGACGATTGCGCTGGTATGGACATGTGGCAAGAATGGATGAGGATAGCTGTATGAAAAAGTGCCACACCCTAACGGTTGAGGGAACCTGTGGAAGAGGTAGACCCAGGAAGACCTGGGATGAGCTGGTGAAGCACGACCTTCAAACTTTAGGCCTCACCGAGGCAATGACTAGTGACCAGGACCTTTGGAAATATGCAGTACATGAGAATCTGTGGCCTCTGCCAGAAGTGTAGCCAGCTCACTTATTTGTATCTTTACTTCATTGGACACTAAACTCTGCTTGCGAAGACCTGTTGAGGCAAGTGAATTTGAAATCGAAATCGAACCAAATTCGATGACTGGCATCCATGCCAACCTCTCCTTCAATGGACACTAAACTCTGCTTGCGAAGACCTGTTGGGGCAAGTGAAATCGAAGTCGTAATTGAACCATATTCAATGACTGGCACCTGTGCCAGTGGATCACTACCAGCACTGTCCGAGCATGATCATTGCCAGAGCAGCTGTCTGGCTTCCGTGCTAGTGGCACGTAAATAGCACCATTTGAGTGTGATCCTTACCAGCGTTGCCTTACTGGCACTTGTGCTGGCGGCACATTAAAAAAATCATTTGAGCAGGGTCATTGCCAGTACCTCTGGACTGGCTCCCGTGCAGGTGACACATAAAAAACACCATTTTGAGCGTGGCTGTTGACAGTACAGCATGACTGGCCCTCGTGCCAGTGGCACATAAAAGCAGCCACTACACTCTCGGAGTGGTTGGTGTTAGGAAGGGCATCCAGCTGTAGAAACTCTGCCAGATCAGATTGGAGCCTGGTGCAGCCATCCGGTTCACCAGTCCTCAGTCAAATCATCCAACCCATGCTAGCATGGAAAGTGGACGTTAAATGATGATGATGATGATGAGATACATAATGCCTCTCCCAAGGTTTAATAGTATATATACTTTCTCTCAAATAAGCATATGTACTTGAAAATGATGAGTATATATTCCCAAATATTCATAACTAAACTTTTATTTGTTTTAATATATTAACAGTGCATTATAATTATACTAGCTGACCTTGTGCCGTCAAAAATGACAGCTAATTGTAGTATTTTATATATAAATAAGCTACAAAATAAGTAACATAATAATCACAGATACAAACATTCACATACTTCCCTTGTACATGCACACACATACACACATATACTCACACAGAGTTGAAACACTGTTTGATTTTTGTTTTCAGCATTGAATGTTCACCATCCCACTTCCATTGCACACACACACACGCACACACACACACACACACACATACACACACACAAACATTCACATCATCCCACTACCAAGTTTGCCATCACCCCTTTCTTCATTATTCATCTATCACCCCTTCCTTTCTCATTCATATGTTGTGATAGAGAATTGAACAAGAGTATTGTTATAGTCAAAGGTTATGCTTCACCACCTCATCCCATGTCTTTCTGGGTCTCCCTCTACACCAGATTCCTTCCACTGTTTGGGAGTGGCGCTTCTTCACACAGCTCTCCTCATCCATCCACAGTGCATGGCCATACCAACATAAACGTCTCTCTTGCATGCCATATCCGATGCTCCTTATGTCTAACATTTCTCTCGGGGTGCTTACACTCTGTTGTGTGTGCATACTGACATTACACATCCAGCGGATCATCCTAGCATCATTTCTTTCGAGTCTATGCATGTCTTCAGCAGTCACGGCCCATGTTTCACTGCTGTGAAGCATGGCATTCACACACATGCATCATACAATCTACCTTTCACTCTGAGCGAGAGGCCCTTTGTCACCAGTAGGAGTAGAAGCTTTCTGAACTTTGCCCAGGCTATTCTTATTCTAGTGTTAACACTCTCTGAGCATCCACTTCCACTACAGACTAGGTAGTGGAAGCTATCAACTACTTCTAATTTCTCCTCCTCGCATGTGATGGAATCTGTTTTCTGAGCACCTGTGCATCTGTCACACACGAAAGCTATCTTCCTGGTTCATCTTCCTTTGATGTTGCTGCACCTCTTATGTGTCCATAGCTTACACTGGGTACATCTTATGGAGTTTCTACCTACACCTTTCCTACAGATCGAGCAGGACCACCTACCTGAAGGGGTGTGTGATGTGTTCGCTTTCCTACTTAATAGAACTTTGATCTTTGCAACATTGACTAAGGCCCTTCAATTCTAAACTTTGCTTCCACACCTGAAATTTCTTCTCTAGTTCTGGTAGTGATTCTGCTATGAGAGCCAGGTCATCAGCATAGAGGGGCTCCCAGGAGCAACCTGTCTTGAATTCTTCTGTTATTGCCTGGAAGACTATGATGAATAGGAGTGGGCCTAGGGCTGATCCTTGGTGGACCCCTATGTCTAATCAGAATTCTTCACTATACTCATTGCCAATCCTAACCCTACTAACAGCATTTCTGTATAGGGCCTGTACAGCCCTTATCAACCATTCGTCAATCCCCAGTTTCCGCATCACCTACCAGATAAGGGATCGGAGGACCCTGTCAAGGCTTTCTCCAAGTCCACAAAAGCTAAATATAGGGGTTTATCTTTGGCTAGGTATTTCTCCTGCAGTTGCTGTACCAGGAATATTGCATCAGTGGTGCTTCTACCTGGCACAACACCGAACTGCATCTCATCTAAGCAGACTCTCTCTCTAATTAGTTGGGCTATGACCCTCTCTGTGACCTTCATCACTTGATCCAGCAGTTTGATACCCCTGTAGTTATTTCTATCTAAAGCATCACGTTTACCATTGAAGCAGTTGACTATGGTGTTGCTACACCAGTCATTGGGTATGACTCCATCATGAACTACCTGGTTTACAATACAGGTGACTAGGCCATAGCCAACACCACCAGATATTTTAAGCATCTCAGCAATGATTCCTGATGGGCTGGGGACTTTTCCTGGCTTCATACCCTTAATTGCTTTATCTACCAGAGTGCTGTCTATTTGGATAGCTGGTCCCTCTACTAGATTAACATTTGGCAGGCTCTCCTCCTCCCATTCATTCTCCACATTCAGCAGTCTTTCATAGTGGCTTCTCCAAGCCTCTTTCTTTTCCGAATCATTAAAAGCAAGTGCACCATTATCCATGTGGACACATTTCTCTCTTGTGACATCGCAGTTTTCTCTCACACACTGTCTTGCAATCCAAAATACTTCAGTTCTTTGGTCCTCACGTTGCTGGACATTGGCAAACTTTTTCTTTTCTGCTTCGCCCTTGGCTATGTATACTTGTTGCCCAGCCTCCCTTTTGGCTATCTGGTATGGTTCCCTGCTACCCCCACCCTTGCAGACTTTCCAGGCCTGTTTCTTTGAGTATTATTCCACCTCTATGTTACTCTAGGTCTGGAAGGGACTTTGCACCAAATACAGACTTGGTCTGTGGCACTCAATAAGCTGTCCCATTGGAATTTCCAGCTACCTTCTATGTCCGAGGACTGTAGCTCCTCCTCTCTCTCATCAAATTTTTTGATGAGGATGTCCCTAAATCTCTGACCATGTGAAGGGTTCTTTAGCTTCCAAATCCTTCTCTTCTGGATTGGCCCGCTTCTTGGTATCCTTCTGGTCTTGAGTTGAAAGTCACTAATGACTAGACTATGCTGGAGGGTGCATTCCTCACCTGGGAGGGTCTTTGTATTTAAGAGCAACCCTGCATCCTGCTGTCTGGTGAGGATGAAATCATTCTGGATAGCAGAGTCACCTGATTGATAGGTTATCAGGTGGCTGTCTGGCTTCCTGAACTTAGTGTTGCAGATTAGAAGGTTACATGTATCACAGAACTCCAGTAGCCTCATGGCCCCCGTGAACACCAGTGAAGATACCGGATTTCCGACCAACATACCAACTAAAATCTCCAGCTGCAAAGATGAGGTCATTGCCACTCATCTTTGAGGTAGCCTGTAGAAGGCTATCATAAAAATGGTCCTTCTGATCATTTTGTAATCCCTCTTGTAGGGCATATGCAGAGATAATTGTAGTTGTGCTGTTCTGCAGGACTAGCCTGAGCTTAAGCATTCTATTGCATACCCTGACAACTTCTATGACTTTATCCACCCATTTCTTCGCAAGGAATATGCCTACACCCCCTATTCCATCCATGTTACCTTGCCAGAAGATTTTATACCTATGTGCCTTGCCTGTGAGGACCCTAGCTGAAGCTCCTCTCCATCTTACCTCTTGTATGCAGCATACATCGAGCCATCTCCTTCCAACATCTCTACAATCTCAGTACACACATATATATGATGAATATTTAAGTATAAATATGTAGATTTTTATATTAATAGATCTAACTTACACCGTACAAATGACTGAACATTAACGGGGAGGAAGAAAGATGTTATAAGTCCAACAGCTGTTTCTCATAATGTTGTTAGAAGTAGTTCATTACAATATGCGGCCATAATGGAAGCCATCAACATTGCATAAATCTAGCCTCCGTCATCAGGGTAGAATAGATCTTACATTTCAGATCATAATGCAGAGAAGTTCAAACATGGAATGATTAAATGTGGAGAGTTATCTCCAAGCCCCCAGCAACAGCTGTTGGACTTATAACACCTTTCTTCCTGAAAATATTTCTAAATATTTAAAGGTGCTTATTATTTCTATCTTGGCTCTGAAGATTTTTTTTTTTTTGTTAAATGTGATTATTTTCATACTTATTTTAAAAGTTGACATTAAAATTCAACTGAATAATTCTGCAAAATGTACACTCAGTTAAATTTTAAAAGTGGTGTATTTAGTTGAAAGACAGAATGTTGCAATATTAAGTCTTCAACAGCCTGTTTGCAACCTGATTATAATCTAAGTGAGATTAATTCTATTATTTCATTTTCAAAATGTTTGTAAAATTTTTGTTCCAGATTGATACTTTGTCCCAACACACCAAAGATTTATCTTTCTCAGAAAAGAGCCCAAAAATGAAATCACAATTTGAGAAGAAAAGTAACCTGTCTACGGTAAAACTTTTAGATAATTTACTAATAAAATCAAATTTTATATTTCTTTTAAGATATGCTTTTGTCATGGATTCCATCCGTTGTTTTATCACTTTCATTCTTTGATTATTTTAGATATAAAATATGTGTGTCCAGATGTAGTGGATAAATTTGTGTAATTTCTGTTAAACCACGAAGTTAGTTACAATTAAAATATATGATTAGATGTAATTTTTAAATATCATTTGAGATGAAGCAGAGTATTTACTTTTTCTATATTACATTCCATAAGGAAATTACCTATCACATTTAATTTATCATCCTTTCAAGGACAATAATATTTACTCAATGCAACCAATTTTTAAAAAATTCAAATATTGCTTTTATGTTTGCTAAAAAAAGTTGTAATTGTTATGAAATTTTCCATCAAGTATGAAGGCATTCATTCAGAAAGAAGTATTCTATCACTCCAGAATGAAAATATGACCTACAGAGTAAGCACATTCCCAAAAAAGAATTTAACATCAAGGACTATGTATAATATCATCATCATCGTCATCATCATCATTGTTATGTCTCAACGCTACTGCTATCTAGCACCTTTGGATGATCTCTACTCAACCGCTACACAACTGCTACTCGACTGCTACTCAACACTCTACCATGGCCAGACTATCTCTATTTATATGTCTTGGGAGATCCTACTTCTTCACCTGGGGGCTTCGACACAACACCTCCCCCTTTTGAGTTTTGTTTTTTCTTTTCAAAAAATAAACGAATTTATTAATTTTATTTCCTCGGTGAGAAACTGGCATATCTTTTTCTCTTAGCATTTATTTCCATCATTTCTGTAGGTTTTCTCTTCCTACTTGACCTACGTGTCGGTTCCGCTTTCACTTGTAGTTCTGGGACCTCGAACAAATCATATCATATATCCATTTGTTCCTCTCGCCTCTCTTGGTTTTTGGTATATCTTTTTTTTTAATTGGTTTAAATGCCTTCTGTGTTCATATTTCGATCCTTTTACTGTGTACATCACATTACCCAGATGTTCCATTATACTTCCTTATTCCCAGTCCTGTTTTCCATTACTATATACTCTAAAATACACTTTGTCACCTGTGTCTCAATTTGCTTGTCCATATTTGGCCAATAAACGTAACTTCTCATAAGGTTCTTCATCCGGACAATCCCTGGATGTCCAACATGAAAATCTTTTAATACTCTGTTTTGCAGTACTTCATTTATTACCACTCCTTGCACGTATAATAATACCTCATCACATACTGAATAGTACTTTGAACTTATGTCCCGCTCATTTATATTTTTTGTGTTACACAAAATATTTTTAATCTTATTTATAAACCTTTCATTTTCCGATTTCAATTTAATTTCTTCCAGCGTTACTGGCAAATTACGTACTACATTGCACAAAATGTTCTTCAGTTCCTTTTCTAGTTTTAATGATGCAATCACCGTGTCTTCAAAAGGTTCCTCATATTAAGGAATCAGCCTAGACAACCCATCTGCGTGTCCCATTTTCATTGATGGCAAAAACTCCATCTGAAAATCGTAGTTCAACAGAGTAGTTCCCCAGTGCTGTAAGTGGTTTGCTGAGTGCGTGGGGATACCCTTTTTCGAACCGAAAATAGACAATAACGGTCAGTGATCCATTTGCAGTGTAAACTTCCTCCCATGTAAGAATTTATGGAATTTTTTAACTGCGAAGATTAATGATAACGCCTCTTTTTCCGCTGGTAACAGAACTCTTGATGCATGTGCAATAGCTTTGATTTTACCATCATTAAATTTATGCAATATAACCGCTCCTATACCATATTCACTGGCATCCGGTGCTACAATTATTTTCAATTTTGGGTTGAAATGAGTTAATGATAACTCTGAAGTTAACCGCTTTTTTAGTTCCTCGAATGATTTCTGACATTCGTTTATCCAGCTCCATTTCGAGTCCTTCTTTAGTAATTTGTTAAACGGAGCTCTTAACTCATACATTTTAGGTATGTACAACTGGTAATAACTTACCAAACCTAAAAATGCTTGTAGTGTTGTTTTATTAGTGGAGCAGGCATGTTTTTTATCGCATCAATCCTAGAAGGGTCTGGTTTTCGTCCGTTTTCATCGATCACCTGTCCTAAGTACTTTATTTTAGTCAAAAAAAATTCACATTTATCCTCCCTTACTTTAAATCCATAATCACTAATTCGTTTGAAAACCTCTTCTATATGTTCACTATGCTGGTCCCTTGATTCACTTTTAATCAATATGTCATCCAGGTATGGGACCGCGAACTTGCAATTTGCCAGCATAGTATCCATTACTTGCTGAAATATTGCTGGTGCAACCTTCACCCCAAATGGCAGTCTTTTGAAACGGTACAGACCTTTATGAGTATTAATTGTTAATACTTTAGCACATTCTTCGTCTACCTGTAATTGGAGGTAGGCCTCAGACAAATCCAGCTTGGAAAAAATTTTCCCACCATTGCACTTGCAAATACTTCCTCTAGATTTGGAAGCGGATAATTATACTTTTTTAAACAGTCATTCAGCCCAGTTGAGAAGTCAGCACATACTCTTACCTTGTTATTTTTCTTTTTTATATATATCATAGGAGCCGCCCACTCCGAGTAATCCACTTTTTCAATTACTTCCAGGTCTTCCAATCATTTTAATTCCTTCTCAACTTGATTCAACACCGCAAACAGTACATTTCTTTTCGGTTTAAACACCGGCACCACATTTTCTTTTAACTCAAACTTTACTTTAATTTTTTCACACATACCGAGCTCTTTCGAAAAAATATCCGAGTACATCCTTTTCAGTTTTAATTTCATTTTTTCCGATGCTTTCTCTGACACGGGCTGTGATGCATTCACCTTGTTACACAATGTATTCAGTGATAGATCCCACAGGTCGAATCCTTCTATTATATCTGTCCCAAACAGATTCATTGTATTTTTTTATATCATTAGTTTACATTTCTGTGTCCTGTTTTTAAGTTTCATTTCTGTTGAGGTTTCATCCAAGAATCGAACTCGTTCCCCTGACACACCATGGGCTATCCTAATAGTCTTTTTATGCAACGGCCTGCCTATTTTACTCCATGTTGCCGTATTTATTATCAATATGTCTGAACCGGTATCTAATTGCATTTTGGTCTGAAACCCATTTATTTCTACCGACACAAATTTTCAGTTTTGTCTGGTATAATTTACTTTTGTTGAGTAGACTTTCTTTTGTTTTACCATTTTCTTTCACTGGCATTTCGTCTGTATATGTCCAATTTTACCACACTTAAAACAGGTTTTATCTTCAAAGGGACAATCTTTCCTCAAATGTCGCTCTCTGCAACCATAGCACCGTTTTGAATTAAAATTTTTCCTTCTTTGTATACTTTCTTTACACATTTGTACATTATTCTTATCTTCTATCTTCCTTGTATCATCTTTAAGGTTTATTATTTGTTGGCATTCTTCAGCCACTTTCTGCAAAGTGAGTTTCACATCTTGGTTCAACTTTGATAATATTCTTTATCTAATTTCTGTGTCTTCCATTGCCACTAGCCCTTTAACGAATATTAAACACTCGAACATATCTGGCATTAATTCTTCCAATTTGAACCTTTCGCAAGCCTTGTTAATCATACCAGCATATGTCACAAAATCATCAGACTCGTTTTTCTTTAAGTTTAAACTGTGAACTTTTCACGCTAAAAATATTCATCAAAATATTTATCGTTTCCTCAAAACACAATTCCGTGGGCTTTCTTGGCAAAATAAAGTTACAAAATCTTTCGTGTTCCAGAGTAACAAGCTTTCGCAAAAGGAGTCTTACCTTCCTTTCACTAGACCATCCCTTGCATACCTCTTGGAATATATCTTCGTATCGTCTGTAATATGCAGTAAAAGTAGTTCCTTCATCTGGATTGTACTGAAATTCTTTGATGGGATTTGCAACACCATCTGCTGAAAATGATTCTGTACTATTTCTCGCCTGCAGTAACAATTCTGTTAACTTCTGTAGTTGCTGATGCTCTTGTTGTTTCACTTGCTGCTCTTGTTTCACAACTGCTTTCAGTAACTCTTCCATTTTTGGTGCTATTAGAAACCTCGTCGCCACTGTTATATCGCAATACTACACAGTGGTTGTGTGAGCTGCAAATCCTCGTTACCACTGTTATGTCTCAACGCTACTGCTATCTAGCACCTTCGGATGATCTCTACTCAACCGCTACACAACTGCTACTCAACACTCTACCACAGCTAGACTACCTCTATTTATGTCTTGGGAGATCCTACTTCTTCGCCTGGGGGTGTCGACACAACAATCATCAAAATCATCATTATCACTTTCAGTAGCAGCACCACCACCACTGCTATCATCTGACACTAAATAACAGTGTTGTACATGCACACCTAATGTGATTTATTACATGCTCATTGATGGTTACAAACAAACATGCAAACTCCAATACATCACTTAACAGTGATTCTGATATTACCACGTAGAAATCCACAATATCAAACGATATGAATTTTGCTTTACTTTTATTGTGATGGATTTGAACCAAGATATTACCAAGGAACTATTGGTTCATCGTAATGGGTTTGAAGATTCCTTAATTTTATTATCAATATTCCTTAAAATTTTTTGCCTGTTAAACCTATTTCTGTCTTAGCTGAGTTAATTATGCTGCATTGTAGGTAGAAGATTCTTACTCTTATTAGATGATAATAACTTTCCCAGCAACTATAAGATTATTTAATAGGCACACTTAAAATCACATATTTATGCTCTCTCTCCACTAGTGTAAAGATCTATATCAATAAAAAAACCCAGTAACACAGACCTGCCCTGAGTGCATATGCAGAGGTAAATCTAAATATCCTCTATGGCAGGCATCTAATATATCCTCCATTGTTTATTAAGCACAGGTATTGGCAAACTATGGCAATGGGTGGGCAGAGACAAAGTGTTATATTGAAACCATGGAAGGGAAATTTAAATCCAGATACAACAACCATCTTTCAATCTTTAGACAGCCCAATAAGAGACATGCAACAAACCTCTCAACAACCTAAGAGATGGAGAGATAGCATCACAGCATGGACAGGTCTTGACATGATTTCACTTAATACCTTTATAATGGGAGGCAAGGTTCACGATATTGCATGAATATTGCCTTCTATTATAATTGTTTGTTGTGTTGTTTCAGGCTCCAGCAAGCGAGGAAAGAAATTTCAAGTGGAAATGCAATTCACAACTAGTTTTATTTACATTGTTACAAAGAACAAATGATGTGTATCGCTCTCAGTAGACCATCTCAAGCTGTGTATGTTTCGTTGAATCTCCATTTACGCGGGCCCATTACCTCTGGAGATACGACTTGCAGACAGGACAAGCCTGGAGACCCAGCCAGCAAATGTGTGTTCAGCAAACGCTTGCGGTGAAAAAAGAGAGAGAATCTGTTTGTTGGGCCCTTATATCCAGTTTGCCATTGCGAGCCTCGTGATCTCGTGCATGGCAAACGGATGCAGGTGAGATCTCGCTCCAGTCTCAGAGATGGCAATGGCTGCCAGCAAGATCTCATCCAATATGGCATTGACTGCTTGTGCCACTACAAGGGCTCCCCACTGAGAACGCGAGTGCAAAAACAGAACAATTGGAGCAGGCACAAGAAAGAGCAAAGATGGTAACTGATTGCAACCAACAAGATATGGTACAAAAATGTGACAGGTCAAATAGAAAAATAATTGCAAGAAATATAAATTGGCATGCACAAAATTTGACAAAATGTTCAATGGCAGAGTATTGGAACTGTTCAGTAACACAAGAAAGCAATTGTCTGTCACAAGAAACACAAAAGAGATTGTCAGATATAAATAGTTTTTGTAAGTTTTGTGGACCAATGCACACTACGGCCTGTCCTGGTGACATAAGGTGGGTTTGTGTTAGGTTGTGGCAATGAAGGTGGAGTTGTAGGTGATGGTGTGGTCAAAGGTGCATGTGTAAGTGGTTGTAATAGATCAAAAGTGGGCGTGGCTGGAGTGTCATCAAAGGGCATGGAAACTTCAAAATATGCCTTTTTCAGTCTGTCAACTGTCACGGTCTCTGCCCGACCACCAATGTTGAGAGTAAAAATTTTGAGTGTGCACGACAGCACACAAAATGGTCCTTTGTAAGGAGAAACAAACAGTCCTCTAACAGAATCGTCCTGAACAAAAACATGAGTCCATTTGTCAATATCCGGTGGTCACGTGGATCCATGGGTGGAAGACTTGAGAGAAAGGAGTGAAGTCTGGTGACATACAATGTTGGATCAGGAGGCAACGAGTTGTCTGGCACTAACATTGTACCAGGGAGTGCCAGGGTGGTAATGTAAAGGAGTTCAGCGGAGGAGAAACCTGAGTCTGTTTTAATATCAGTGCGACAACCAATGAGAGAAATGATTGACGCATGCCAATATGTTAGAGAAACCGCGACTGAAAGGTCATGGTCCAACCAGATCAATGTGGACATGGCGAAAGCAAGTCTCCGGAGGAGAAAACTGTCCAAGAGGAGCGTGAATATGCCTGTGGATTTTAGAACACTGGCATTTTACACAAGAGCGTGCCCAATCGGTGATCATCCGGCACATATTAGGCCAGAAAAACTGAGCCGTAATAAGCTTCACCGAGGCAGCGACACCAGGATGTAACAGTGAATGCAAGGCATCAAAAACAGAGCACTGGTAGTTCTCATGTACAAACGGTCTGGTAGAACCAGTAGCTGTGTCACAGAGAATGGTGCCTTCAGCAGACGAAAGTGGAAGATAGGCCAACTTACAACAGGACAACTTGGTAGAAGCTAAATCCAAAGTGTCCAGAGCTGGCCGATCTTGTGCAATGGCAGTTAAATCAATTGCAGCAGGAGATGAAAGGGAGCACACAGGAAGACGAGAGAGTGCATCAGCAGGCATGTTCTCTGTTCCAGGTATGTGCCGAATGTCACTTGTAAACTGGGAAATGTAGTCCAGGTGACGAAAAGCACGAGGCGAGTGTTTGTCCGATTTAGATGACAAAGCAAATGTAAGAGGTTTGTGATCAGTATAAATCACAAAATCTCAGCCCTCGACTTGATGTTGAAAATAACGAACTGACAAGTAGATCACCAAGAGCTCGCAATCAAATGTACTGTTCTGACATTCAGCTGGCTTTAATTGACAAGTAAAAAACACCAAAGGTTTAGTCTGATTGTCTACAGCACCAACTGCAGAATCCAATGCATCAACAGTTAAAGAGAAAGGAGCATCAGGAACAGGATGTGCAAGCAAAGGAACAGAAGCTATTTCTTTCTTGATTGACTCAAAAGCAGATAAATAGAATTCTTTTTTGTATTTGCTTTCAATAGTTAAGTCAAGGGAAGAAACTTGTCTCACAATCATGAATGAATCGTCTGTAAAAGTTGACGACTCCCAAAAAGTGGCAGAGTTGGTGTAATGAAGTGGGGGGTGCGATGCACTGAATTGCATCGACTTTGGAAGAGAGAGGTCTGATGCCATTTGAGTCGATATAATGCCCCAGAAATTCCAGAGAGGACTGCCCAAAAACACACTTATCAGACTTGATTCACACATTGTAGGCGCGAAGATGCTGAAAGAGTTGATTTAAGTGTTGGAGGGGATTCTCATGTGTACCACTTGCAATGAGTATGTCATCAACTTGGCTTGTATGTAGTGAGACGCAAAGCCAAATAGAGCAACTAAAACCAGTGTCAACCATGAACGACTCGTTAGACACGTGGTCCTTTGCAAAAAGTGCACCATTTGAGGATAATTGGCTGGAAGTGCTTGACATGCTCAAGCCCTCTGCAGGTCGTTTCCCAATGACTGGAAAGAACAAAGCTGAATGCATTCACAGGCTTTATGCTGATACCTGGTGTGGTACCAACAAAGACGAGAACTAGACGGAAAGGAATCAGTCAAGCATGAATGGGACCAGCTTCGACTGCGCAAAGATCTGGTGTTCCCTCCCCAAAGCACATCCATTCGGCATGTTAAAGAAGCAAGTTTCTCCAAAATATCATCATGTAGTGAGGAAGATGCAGTGGAGGAAACCTCTGAGCAAGAGCAGAAATGGTGAGGTGCTGGCTGGTCAGCGAACTCTAAAATTTTATCAGCCATGGTAGCTAGTTGATTCATGGTGTTGGTATCAACCGCTGTGGCTAAAATGGTTTGCACATTGGGAGGTAGCCAGAAGAAAAGCTTCCGTAAAAGCGAGTTTTCCTCAGTTGTGTCGCTGAACTTGCATAGATGCCGTAAGAATTGAGATGGTGTCCTGTCTCCTAGCTCCTCATCCTGCATTAGCTGCTTAAACTTAGACTCTGTAGATTTAGTGTTCTGTCGGAGAACCTCAGCTTTGATTACCTTGTAAGTCGCATCTGGATGAGGATCAGTGATGACATCCTTGACCGAAGTAGCAAGTGGTGCAGGAATGCTACAAAAGAGAAGATTTAATTGTCGCTGTGAAGGTACCGCATGTGCTGCAAAATGTGCCTCCAACTGTGAAAACCAAAGTATGACGTCACCAGTGAAAGAAAGAAGATTAGTTAAACTCATTTTGTTTTTTTTCTGTTAGAGGAGAAAAAGAAAAGGACCAAAAAATCAACAAAAAGTGTTGCTGGAAATAGCAGTGTGTGCGAGAAAAAAAATTTTTTTTAGCAAAATTTATTGAATCATGTATTGTATGCACAGACAAGGAAAAGAATTTTTCATCGCCAAACCTGTTTTTTTGCGCTAAAAGAAAAACAAAAAACACAAAAAACAGTGATTGTATATGTGTGCTTGTACCCATAAATTTTTTTTTTGTTTTGTTAGTTGAAAAAGTCGCCAGAAAATGGTGCATGACTGGTAATGTCCTGTTCCCACATGGGGCAATTCAAATCTGGCGGCAGACAGGAACGATGGCTAGAAGTTGAGTTGATTCTTCTGGCGTCCTGTAATTCCTTTCAGCTGCTGGAGATCCTTATCACGTTGGGGTCACCATTTTATAATGAGAGGCAAGGATCACGATATCGCATGAATATCACCTTCTCCCATTATAACTGTTTGTTGTGTTGTTTCAGACTCCAGCAGGCGAGGAAAGAAGTCTCAAGTGGAAATGCAATTCACAACCAGTTTTATTTACATAGTTACACAGAACAAATGATGTGAGTCGCTCTCAGTAGACCATCTCAAGCTGTGTACGTTTCGTTGTATCTCCATTTACACGGGCTCATTACCTCTGGAGATATGACATGCAGACAGAACTAGCCTGGAGACCCAGCCAGTGAATGTATGTTCAGCAAACGCTTGCGGTGAAAAAAGAGAGAGAATCTGTTTGTTGGGCCCTTATATCCAGTTTGCCATCGCGAGCCTCGTTGTGATCTCGCTCATGGCAAATGGATGCAGGTGAGATCTTGCTCCAGTCTCAGAGATGGTAATGACTGCTGGCAAGATCTCATCCAATATGGCGCTGACTGCTTGTGCCGCTACACCTTTGTTAAAGATAAATACTATGAATGCAGCTATATCATATTGGTGTGCATTCTGCCACAGGCAAAGATAGCAGGAAATGATAATAATGATGAATTATCTCCCCTGTGTTTTACTGTCTTTTTCTAAATGTGCATGCTCAATCAAAAGTCACTTACATCAAATGCAGTTACTAAAGTGTCATTGTTTTACCAGCTTGATAAATGACAAAATAAATTAATATTCCCACCAGGAAACCCTGAACAGCTGTCTATCACAAGGATTTTATGGTCTTGTAATGATTATAATGATTATTATGTATATATATATTTTTGTGTGTGTGTGTACATATTGCATGTATCATAGATGCACTATGTTTTTGCATGTTGTGAGAAGTGATTGAAAGGGTTTGCAACAGGAAAGGTATCCAGCCATAAAACACTGCTCATAATTAGACTCATTCAACCATGCTACAATTGAAAGTTGAATGTAAAATGATTATGCATGTGTTTGTATGTATTTATGTGTGTATGTGTGTGCATACAAAAAGGAGAAAAACTATATGTGTGTGTGTGTGTGTATATATATATATATATATATATATATACACACGATAGGAAAAAATAAACTAAACAATAACAATAATAGCAAAAACAACATACAAAATGCCAACAACACACAAAATAGGTTAATGGAATCAAACAAAAATACAAAAATTCCAAGGTCTTATGATACAACCCAATTTTCAGATTGCAAATGTCATCAAAGATAGATAAACAATTCCTTGCAGCATTAGATAGATGCTTCCCTAAAACACATAAATATCGTATCTTCAACAAGCATACAGTGAAAATATCATATGCTACATCCACATGGAGTACTATAAATACAAATACAACAATAAAAAAAATACATGCAAACAACAGCCACAGACAAGGAACAAACAGAACAAAACACAATAGATAATAACCCCAACAACTATAATAGGATCCAAACAAAAACTTTAAAAAAAGAATCGACAAAACAGGTAATAACATCAAAAACACTCCAGACACTTCTAATCAACTGGAAAAACAAAAACAAAATGTCACCAATAACTACAAAAATAAAAATAGTGCAAATCATTGCAGCTGCCACAAGAAATCTGCTTGGCCGCTCATGAACAAATACATGCAAAAATGCATCATATACAAAGATATAATCATCACACCACAACATAAATATGCATATATAGGAGCCTCCAAAAACCAATTCAAAGTCCATTATTGCAACCACGTCTCCTCATTCTGAAAGATAAACTGGCGACATGCAACATCACTAGCTGATGGAGATTAAAAGAAGGGAAAATAAAATATGAAATAGAATGGTCACTAATAAAAAATGCACGTGTTTTCTTTGTATCGTCTATTTGTATGTTTTGTCCCATTCTTGTATCACCTAACTGTCTGGATGTTTTGCATCCTTCTCCTATTCTGTATTATTTATACACATATATATAGCGGCATACGTACAACTTGTCTCTTATATGTAAGTATACATTTTTCTAAATCTTGTATGACTCTATTTCTGTCTATCAGCCCCTTCACCCTTATTCATTCAGTCCACTGTTCGTTCTTTCATTCCCCCTCACTCACATTTCCTTGCCATCTCTTCTTTCCCTCCACTTTTCACTTCACTGTGACCCTGTCATTTTTCTCACCCTCCCTAATTCTTTTGTCCCTCTGCCTCTACCTCTCTCTCTCTTTTCTTCCCACGTGACTGGTGTTTGGCCAAACATGATCTTTCTTTCTTGGCCTGCTGTTGTGCGTGCAACATCGTTACTCCTCCTTGTGCTTGTGAAATCTTGTATTCCTGCCATAAGGCCTTATTTCCACAACACCAGCTTAATTTAATTCGTCCTTAGTTGTTATGTCCTGTTTTATTATTTTTATTGTATTTGTGTAACATTGTTCGTTTTTTTCCGTCCTTGTTTTTGTATACATTCACTGCTTTCTTCTAAGGAATCTAATACCCTTAGCTTAGTTTTTCCTTTGGGGCTGGCCAGATTGGAGCAATATCGAGAATAACCAGCTAAAATTGCAATGATAATTTGGATCTCAACTGAAGAGAGAAAACTCTGAATGACATGTCCGTGTTTTCTTTGTATCGTCTATTTGTATGTTTTGTCCCTTTCTTGTATCACCTAACTGTCTGGATGTTTTGCATCCTTGTCCCATTCTGTATTACTTATACATATAATATATTATTCAGCATATGTGGCCTGTGCCTTGAGGAAGCCTTGTGCATTCTGTTAAGTAATGAAAACTTGGTAAACAAGCATGCTGAGAAAATCCGAAGATGTTGTCACTGCACCATATTTGCATTTTCCAGATACAATACAGTAGATGAATAACAATAATTCAGTGAACTCTCCCCCTCTCCCTTTCTACCTATCCATGTGTGTGTGTGTGTCATTTACATGTCTGTCCGTATGTTTAGTATGTATTTGATGTATGTATCTACGCACATATGCACATCTGTGTAGGTATATGAGTGTGTATATTTTCATTGGCCATGATGAGACACACAATAATGTAGGACTGGTGAACCTCTAATAGATGAAGAGTTCTGATTGTTATTTGTACAGGAGGGACATATACATAATGCTATGAAGGAGCTGGTGCTGATGCTGGTGCAACCAGATCATCAATGTAGTGCTGTAGAGAGGGGAATTACGGCAACAGCATACCTAAATCATATGAACCAAGGAAATGCAAACTTTATTTGACATAAAATTATAACATCTTCATTTAACACTTTAGTATGTCGAACAAGAGATTCAAAGTCTTATATACGATGGGCTTCTTTCAGTTTCTGTCTACCAAATCCACTTACAAAGCTTTGGTCGGCCCGAGGCTATAGTAGAAGACACTTGCCCAAAGTGTCACGCAGTGGGAATGAACCCGGAACCATGTGGTTGGTCAGACCACGTAAGTTGATCCATCGGTAGTCTGGAGTATTTCATAAGTTTCTTGCACTTTTCCCAAGTTTAACACAAAACTTTATTGCCTACTGAGCTTTCAAATTCTTTTCACATCCCAACAGCATTCTACAAACTAGTCAGCTGTGACAAGCAGTGTTTAGTAGAGTGTGTTCAAAGTACTGTTACAGCCATCTCCTTCAATTTGGAATTAAAATATTTGCCAAGTTATTAGACATATAGTGGAGGTGCAATGGCCCAGTGATTAGGGCAGTGGACTCACGGTCGTAGGATCGCGGTTTCGATTCCCGGACCGGGCATTGTGAGTGTTTATTGAACGTAAACACCTAAAGTTCCACAAGGCTCCGGCAGGGGATGGTGGTGAACCCTGCTGTACTCTTTCACCACAACTTTCTCTCACTCTTTCTTCCTGTTTCTGTTGTACCTGTATTTCAAAGGGTCAACCTTGTCACACTCTGTGTCACGCTGAATCTCCCCGAGAACTACGTTAAGAGTGCATGTGTTTGTGGAGTGCTCAGCCACTTGCACGTTAATTTCATGAGCAGGCTGTTCCGTTGATCGGATCAACTGGAACCCTTGTCGTTGTAGCCAACGGAATGCCAACCAGACATATAGTAATGATATACTAAGATTATAATGATCTTTGACAATTATAACTGGCTCTCCTAAAAATAGTCTCAAAACATCTGGAATGTACCTTGTAGCTACCTGGTGTAGTTCTCTGCTGCTCCTTCTCTGCCTCTCTTTCCAATCCTTTCAGCTTGTGTTTAAAGTTGTCCACCATGCTACTCCACCAACATATCATCCTCAATCAGGATAGAACTTTGCACCAACCACAAGCTTACCTGTAAGCCTCAGCAGGTTATCCTCTATGCTGTGAGTCTCTTTCATCAGATACCTCAACTTGTACTTCTCTCAATTTTTGACTGTTTGCTAAATCTTTAAGCTTCCTTATCTTCCTTTTCCAAATTGATTTCTGATTCTGAGTGTGCCTTGCTCTAAATTTGAAGTTGTTGAGCTTTTAATATTGGAATGTACATTCTTCATCAGGGAACAACTTCACAATCACAACCATTTGCTTATCTCAGTTCCTGATGAGAATGAAGTCCCTCTGGCCAACCAAATTGATAGGTGAAATTGATAGGTGGCTGGTTGGTTTTATCAAGGCATTAGCATCATAGAACTTCAGCAGTCTTGTTCATCCCCATTTCTTGAACTAAAGTGAAAATATTCATGCACAGCATGGAATCTGTTGGAATGCTGCCCAACATGTCTGTTGAAGTTACTAGCCATGATGATAAAGTCATTATTATTCATCATCAAGACAATCTGCATGAAGGCTTTAGAAAATCAGTCCTATTCATCTGCCAGTTCAGACTGTAGAGCATATGCACAAATAAATTTTAATCGCATTAACCAAAACTAGTCTTTTCTTAATTACCCTATGATACTCTAAGTATTTTGATCGTTTTATCTGTATATTTTTCTTGTCTACACCACCTACACCTTCTCAACTTCCTTGACAGAATTCATACTTTTGTTCCTTGTCCATGAATAATCTGCCAGAGGATTCTTACTATCTTACATCTTGCACACAGAGCACATCATCACATCTCCCCTCTAGCATTTCAACAATCTCACCTTTCATTGTGCCTTCACTGATTGTAGCTGCTTTGAAATCATGGACTCAGTAGGAAGAGTGAGTAGCTGGGGAATTGTTTCCAGCATCTGAAAAGAAGAAGGGCTGTGCAGACATTTCTTCAATGATTTACTATTACCTTCAGTTACAAAACCATCTGGGCAAAGCATCAGTAAAAAGAGAAAGGAGGTCCTTCTAAGCACAAAGAGACTTGAGCCTTTTATTCAAGATTGTAGTAATTTTCAACTAAAGCTTGAATTTACCATGCAGATAGTTACTACAAACAACAAGGCTAGACACAACATCAACAACAACACAACCAAGGAACAAAATGAAAACAACAGCTCAACAGGTAAAGAGAATCTTTCTAGCTGTAGTTATAGAAGAAACTATAACTACAAAGCACATTTTTCTTGGAGTTATGAATTGAATACTGATTTATTTAACTGTTATAAAAGATCAAAACAAAACCCCATTGTTGGCGATATGAATAGATTGAAATCATATTGGGATGATCTGCACCCAGAACTAAATCATTTTACAGCAAAACAACTACATCACAAGCAACATTTGTGGAACATAGGAAGAAAGTTAGTGAATGTAACTTTATTTTTAAAAGCTCTGAAATTAACCTTCTCCCAAACAGTATAAATGAAAATGTGAATGATGTTAGAACACCACATGATTTCACAGTTAGCGACATTCTAACAGATACTATACTGCCAGCCAGTCAGACTACATTACAGGCTAAAGCAACTAACAGCAACAATCATTGTAGTAGTAATTAGGGTGATATATCGATGAAATATGCCTGTAGTAAAATTTTTCAAGAAAAAATAATTATGGTTTTAAAGCACTTTCTCGAAGAGAGAGTATTTTCTACCAAAGTAAGCAAAAGACCAAGACACAGTATTAAAAGCTGTTAATGAAATCAGAGAGGAGTATTTACAGCAGTGCAATGAACCTTCATTCTGGCAAATTAATGTCTGTCTATATGCCTTGTGTATGACCACAAAGCAACACATGAATGACACTCAGAAAATAAATAAAACCAGAACAATGAAGAAAGTGCCATCATGAGTTTTGAAGGCAGAGAAAAATATAGCTGATTTACAGAAGACCATCAGCCAAGTGACAATCCTTATTGCTTGCAAACAAGCAAATCACTATACATTTCACCAACAAAAAGTGAAGAAGGAGATAGTAGTGATGTTTGGAGATGACAAAAAGAGAACACTAAATTGCAAACTGATTGCCCTCAAGCAGGAGCTAAAAGCTATCAGTGAGAATAACCAAAAGAAAAACGGTAAACAAAAAAATTAACCAGAACCAGACAACAGTGTACAGAGACATGAGAGGAGATGCAGTAAACATCATAGAAACTCCTTTACAAGGAGACATAGACTCCTTCTGAAGGAAAATCTGGAGTGAACGGATGGAGTTTAACTGAGATACTCTGTGGCTGGAAGAAATTCAAAGAAGTTATTGCCCCTGCATTATATCCATGACATACAGCATTAATGGTGATACCCTTGTGACTGTAATCCAGAAACTTAAGGATGGAAAAGCACCTGGAAGAGACTTGATTGCTGGATACTGGGACAAGAAGCTAACCTTCTCTTCTACTGACCATATCTTATCAACCTGTACCAGCAAGCTCTCAATGGGAATAGTAGAATACCACACTGGTTAACTCTGGCAGAGACAAAACTAATCCCCAAAAGCAGAACCACCCACATAGCAAAAAATTAGCAGCCAATAGCATGCCAGAACTTAATGTACAAAACATATACAGCATGTTTAAACCTCTTTCTCCAAGACCATTGTGAAAGTAATAACATCATCACAGCAGAACAAGCAGCTGGGAAGAAGAGAGTTTGGGGATGTGCCAAGCAATTGTTAATAAACAAAACTGTAATGTCAGCGGTGTAGGAACATAGTTTCAATGTGGCTGAACTACAAGAAGACCTTTGACTCTGTCCTCCACTCATGGATGCTAGAAGCCCTTTGACTTGCTAAAGGTCCAGTGAGCATAGTCAAAGCCATAGCTGACCCAACTTCATCATGGGCCACCATCTTGAAGTTAAATACAAGGAGTGATTGTATTATCACTGACAGAATACAGTATTGCAGAGGTATATTCCAAGGGGACAGCCTCTCTGAATTGCTGTTTACTCCTTGTCATTCATGTTAAGGAAGCCTGAAGGAAACAGAAATACCAAAATTACAGTTTCTTCAGCAACATCTTTTAACCACCAAATATTGAAGTGCATCCATTCACAAAGTTTGCATACAGAAATACCAAAATTACACAAGGAAACATAAATACCAAAATTACACAGAAATAAATTTTGGTATTTCTGAGTGACTTGAAACTATATGCAAAGAATATGCATGAGATGAAAAAGAGCCTTGACCTGGTTACAACATTCTCAAAAGATATTGGGTTGGAGTTTGGTCAGGATAAATGTTGCTATATGGTTGTGAAAAGACAAAAAACTGTAAACCAGACTAGCAGCATCTCCATCAATGACTTAATTGTTTCCCCCAATATCTGCTGAAGAATGTTGCAGGTACATAGGGGTGGATGAATACATATCTTATGATGGCACCTGTAACAAGACATGTGTCACTAAAGAATATTACAGCCGAATAAAGAAAATATGAACCTCAGATCTAACTGCATGCAGTTAAACAGTGGCCCACAATGTGTTTGCAGTGCTAGTACTCATACCAACATTTAGGCTATTTGATTGGACACTTGATGAGATCTGGTTAGTGATTGTATTATCACTGACAGAATACAGTATTGCAGAGGTATATTCCAAGGGGACAGCCTCTCTGAATTATGCATACTAACCAGCATGCATAATTTCCATATCAACAGTCTCTACCTAAAATGAAAACAAGGGAGCAGAGACTTAACATCAGTTCAGATTGCCTTTGAATGTCATATATCCCTTCAGCAACATCTTTAACCACCAAATATTGAGGTGCATCCCTTCATCAAGTTTGCATACATGAGGCTGAAAACATCATGAGACTTGGAAAGCAGCTGCTTGAGCAGCATTCCTTGTCTGATAACCCAAAAAAGTCACATGACTCTACAATATACCATCAGATGAAAAGATGAGCATATATCAGCAGAAGATCGTGCATAGATATGTTAGCATAACCATGCATAGCAACATTGATCATCAAAGCATCATGGACCAACAACTGGATTACTAACTCCCACTTTGAAAGATATTTTTTTGAAATCCAGGAACAGGAAATATCAACCAAATGCCTGATGCATAAATAGGAGGGAGACATAGGGAAAGCAGTAAAATGTGACAACCAACACAGACTTTGTGGAGTTAACACCAACAATATCACTTACATCATAAGTAGTTGTCTGAAAATGTCATCATGGTATTATCTACTGATGAGACATGATGTTGTAACTAAGATACTGTATATTGAAATCCATCAAAAGGATAACCCACAGTGTGGTAGAAGCCATAGCCACTCATAATAAAAAGGAGTACTGGTGGAATATCCCAGTGAAAACCTCAATAAAATGTAAACATAATAGATTTAACATAGTAATTTAGGATAGAGAAGAGAAACTGTGTACAGATGTGAAAATCAGCTGCCCACTGAATGTTACATAAAGCTAAAAATCAGTGAAAAAGAAAATACCTATGCTGAACTATTGAGAAATCTACAGTTACTCTACCCAGATTACAAGTTCAGATTTATACTTGTAATTATTGGGGTACTGGGATATGTAACACATTGCCTAAGTACCAATCATGAAAAATTAGGGTTTGCAAAGCCAGAAAGGAGAAAGCTGATTTGAAGACTACAGATCCAATCCATCACTGGAACTGTAAAAATCTGTTAAACTTTCCAGAAGTTTATCATTTAAGTATATATGCAACTTTATGCATGAAAATACATACATAAAACAAAACATAAAAATTTGCACTTGCACTGACTCTAAATATTGCACATATACATACATACATGCAGAAACACCCTGTTGATGTTGTTAAAATTCCAATGAAGGACTTGGATGTAGGTTAGAAACTGGCTCTTTCTCTATTGGCAAAAAATCTTGAAATAAAACTGAATGACATACATACATATATATACATATGTACATACATACAGTGCACTTCCTGTTCTGTCTCATATTCACATTGTACTTGGACTTTGCATCTCTTTCTTTATTTCTCTCACTTTCCAGGTGGGCATACCTTGTTATTCATCTCTTCAGCAAGACACCTGCTCCTTTCCCTCTATCATAGTTTCTTTCTCCAGTTTATACCCGGCTCAGTTGAGGAGTCTTATCTTGCAAGTACTTGGTGACTTCACCAGTGCTTGTGCCAGATAAAAAGCACCCAGTAACTCTGCTAAATGTTTGGCATTAGGAAGGCATCCGACTGTAAAGACCAAAACAGAGTCTTCTGGCTCATCTGTTTTTGTCAAATCATCCAGCCCTTACCAGCATGGAAAAAGGGTGTTAAATGATGATGATATATATCTATCTTTCCTTGTTGGCCCTTAATCTGGGTGTTGTATGAGAGTGAGGAAATTGTAATTCATTGAATTGAATAAACTATGTACCAAGGCTCTATGCTACCTAAGAGTTTGTGCAGATCTTTTCAGGTACTGACAAAACCCCCGCAATAATTGCCTTCCCAATGTCACTCCCAAGTACACAAATTTAGAGCCGTGACCATCAACATTGACACAATGAAAGGGAGGTCTGATGAGATTATCAAAATGATGGAGTGTTGCCATGTTTTGTGGTGTGTAAGAAATAAGATGGAATGGAGGCATCTGCTAGATTCCTCACAGATAAGAAACAGAGGTTCAAATTCTTCTGGATATTTAGGAGTGATGGAGTGGGTAGTGTAGGCATACTCTTGGAGGAGATTCAGAGAACTACTACTTCTGTTGGCAACAAAATGTCTCTCTTTCAGAGTAAATGGCAGATTGTATGATGCTTGTGTACCAACAGCTATACTCCATGGTAGTGAGACATGGGCTCTAAATGCAGAGGACATGCATGAACTAGAGAGTAATGAAGGTAGTATGCTCCACTGGATGTGCAACATCAGTGTGCATGAATGACAAAGTGCAACTGTGCTGAGAGAAACGTTGAGCATAACAGGAATTAAGTGTGGCATACAGGAGAGGATACTGTGTTGGTTAAGATATGTGATATGTATGAATGAAGACAGCTGTATAAAGAAGTGCTGGTCACTGAAAGTGGATGGTGCCTGTGGAAGAGGGAGACCCAGAAATACATGGAATGAAGTGGTGAGGACTGATCTCAGGGTGTTAGGGCTCATAGAGGAAATTACAATGAACCAAGATGTCTGGTGCTATGAAGTTCTAGAGAGGAACTGCCCATGTCAGCAAAACTGGATGCTATAAGTGTTGTGTCCCAGCCACACATAATAAAAATGTTCACACACTTTACCCCCAGAATACAAACTACATCTCTCATAAACTGCATATTTCCTCTTCCTCACATTTCCTCTTCATACACTATGATAGTCTCCCACTCCCCATCCCTGCCCTCAGTGTATTGCTGCTTTTCCCACTCCCTACTTTCACCTTCTTGGCAATATCTTACCTCGTATGTTATAACCTCCATACTTTGAGGACAATTTCCACCATTTATCTCTCTCTTCCTTACTCTACCATCCCATCTATGCTCTGATCCCTGTTCCTTATGCGTATACCTTGCCACTTCACCACCATCTCTCTCCTGCTCTCTCTTGCACTCTTGTTGTCTCCCACTCTCTCTCTCTCTCTCTCTCTCTCTTTCTCTCTCTCTCTCTCTCTCTCTCTCTCTTTTTCTCTCTCTCTCTCTTTCTTTTGCTCTTCCCTCTGGCTGGGTAACCATATATCTCCTCCACAACAGGACACCTGTTTTCACCCTCATTCTGGACCACAGTCTCTCCTCTTGCTCTTCCCTCTGGCATAGGTAACCAAGTATCTCCTTTACAGCAGCACATCTGTTTCAGGCACCTCCTCCATAGGATTTTATCAGAAGTAACCATCTTTAGACTTTCTAGATGGATTCACAAGCATAACCAATTGAGACTATGGATATTATCCATCCCTATTTCCTTCTTGTTCTACTCTTAGATCCTCTGCTAGTTGGCTTGGTTTGAAATATCTGTCTTGCAGTTCTTTCCTGTGATATTCCAATCACATGTCTGTAGTACTGCAGCTGTGACCTCTCAATGTAGAGAAGTAGTATCCCAACCCTGTCAAGTAATGTTACTCCAGAGATCCTTTGAAGGAGGCCCATTTCAACCACTTGTATTCTTGATCATACTTTTTCAGTTATTACCCAACATTCATGACCATATGTAAGGACAGGTATGGAAACCAAATTGAACATAGTTTGACTTTTTTTTTCCAACCTCCCCTCTTTTGTAGATCAAATGCTAGATCTGGCATACAACTGTGCCAGCACCTGAAGTCTTGCATCCAATTCAGCCTTCTGACTTCTGTTACTTGTGAATACAGCCCCAGGATACTTAAGCATCTCCACTTGTCTCAATGATGTTCCACTAATTTTAATGTGTTTTAATCAAATTGTGGTTTTTAACCAGTTTTAATTGACTCTGTTTGTCTTTTTCACTCTCTCTTTAACTTAAGACTATAACATGAAATCTGTTGTAGAGGTGCATTCCAATTTCCTCTTAATGCAAGTTACGAAATCTGATATGTATGTATATGATAAACAGGACTTTTATGTGGCTAAGTTAAGTCACATAGTACTTGATTTCTCCACAAATTCTAACACTGTCTTTCAGTGCTTGCTATTATTCTAAATTTATTGAGTAAGTGAGTATTGCCAAATAAAGGATACAAAGGGAAATTAAGCGTAACATGTCAGAAAAATTACACAAATTGGGAATCAATTGTGTAAATATTATTTAGGGACTAGCAGAAAACTGCCAATCTGGAATTTGTTAAATGAATTTTTTTAACTAAAATTAGATTTTCTGGAAAAATACTGGTATAATTTGTAAAAAGGAATATCAGAGATGAATTTGTTGGTATGGCTGTCTTGAATGCTATAGGTCTTAAAATATCTTCACATGATCCCTGCTATTCCTAACACAATAAAATACCTTCTGGATGGGCTGCCTTTGAGTTTGTTTAAAAGGGAGAGATTAAAATGAGATAAAGCAGAGAAGGATATATTTACTGGGTGAGTGAGTACTATGAGACAAATAAAGGATCTAAAAGAAAATTAGATGTAACATATCAGAAAAATTATACTAGCAGAAAACCACTGGAGAGCAGTCTTTCTGCTTGTATATATACAGTGGTACCTCAGTTTTCGAACGACTCTGATCACGAATAAATCGTGCTAAAGCATGATTTATTCATGATCAGAGGCATTTGTATACTGAGGTACTACTGTATTAAATGAATATGAGAAAGACAGGAGATAAAGTATGATTTATTCATGATCAGAGTTGTTCGCAAACTGAGCTTCTACTGTATATGTGCATTGTAGTAGGCATGTGAAAACAGTGTTGTGAGCAAACAAACATTTAGATCAGTTTCAATATGTTTGGGACATATTTGACCTATAAAAATCTCTCACTTTGGGCAATAGGTGTTGAAAACATGAAGACAATTCATGGCAGAACAATGACTGCATTTCTAACTCCATGGCTATCATCAGAACCATTTACTGCAATCTGAAGTCCATATAAGAAATCAGATTCAAAGCTTGAACTGATTACATGCAACACCAGCTTGGCTAGAAAAAAATGAACACACACACACACACACACACACACACACACACACACACACACACACACACACACACACACACACACACACACACACACACACACACACACACACACACACACACACACACACACACACACACACACACACACACACACACACACACACACACACACACACACACACACACACACACATTATAATGGAATTGAAGGCTTGTGATACCTGTGGAGTATCTCCTTCTCCCATTACAATTATTTCTGTAGTCTTAAGGATCTGGAACTCGAAGAAGAAGCTTACAAGTGGAGTTCAATTCAATACAAGTGCAATTCAATATTTGTTTATTTTAGTTCTCGTTCATGTGGCTCACTCCCAGTGACCATCTTTATGGCAGTGTGTGGCTCGTTATAGCTCCGCTCACTTGAGGTTCATTACCTCTGGAGATAACAGGTGAAGTTAGAGCAGGATAAGAGTCCGCTGTGAACTCCCAGCTTGCAGTGTTTCTCAGTATGAGTGAAAGGGAAGAAAGAGATAGAATGTCTTAATTCTCCTGCTTAAATAGTCGTTGCCAACGAGATTCTCGCTGTCATCTCACGCATGGCAAATGGTTGCAGGCGAGATCTCGCTCCTGTCTCAGACATAGTAATGGCTACCGGTGAGATCTCATACAAAATGGCACTGGCTTCTTGTGCCTTGCTACAGGGGCTCCCCCCTGAGAACAGTAGAGTGAAATTAGAATGACTGGAGCAGGCACAAGAAAAGCAAAGATGGCCACTGATCACAAACAACAAGATGTGGTACAAAATGTGATGTAAAATGTGATAAGTCGAGAAAAATAATTACAAGCAATATAAAAGAGGTATGCACAAAATTTTTGACAAAGTTCAATGGCAAGGCATTGGAATTGTTCAGCACACGAGAAAACAATTGTCTGCCACAGGAAAAAAAGGTTAAATGTAAATCGTTCTGGTGAGCCTTTGGAGGCCAATGCACAGTGCAGCCTGTCCTGGTAACATAGGGTTTGTTTGTGTTAGGTTGTGGCGATAAAGGTGGAGGTGTAGGTGATGGTGTGGTCAATGGTGCATGTGTAAGTGGTTGTAATGGATCAAAAGTGGGCATGGCTGGGGTGTCATCGAAGGGTGTGGACACCTCAAAATGTGCCCTTTTAAGTCTGTCAACTGACACAGTCTTTGCCCAACCATTGATGTCGAGACTAAAAGTGTTGGGTGTGCGTGATAGCACATCGAATGGTCCTTTATAAGGAGAAACAAGAGGTCCTCTGACTGAACAAAAACATGAGTCCATTTGTCAATGTCCAGTGGAACGTGAGAGGAAATAGACTGGTCACGCAGATGCATGGATGGAAGACTTGAGAAATACGAGCGAAGTCTGGGGACATACAATGTTGGATCAGGATGCAATATATAAGAGAAACCGCGACTCACAGGATCAATGTGGACATGGCAAAAGTGAGTCTCCAGCAGAGAAAGCTGTCCAGGAGGAGTGTGAATGTGCCTGTGGATTTTAGAACGCTGGCATTTCACACAAGAGCGTGCCCAAGCGGTGATCATGCGGTGCATATTAGGCCAGAAAGACCAAGCTTCACTGAGGTAGCGATGCCAGGATGTGACAGTGAATGCAAGGCATCAAAAACAGAATGCTTGTGGTTTGCAGGTACAAACAGTCTGGGAGAACCAGTAGCTGTGTCACGAAGGATTGTGCCTTCAGCAGACAGAAGTGGAAGATAGGCAAACTTGCAACAGGACTACTTGGTGGAAGTTAGATCCAATGTGTCCAGATCTGGCTGACCCTGCGCAATGGTAGTTAAATCGATTGCAGCAAGCGTTGAAAGAGAACACACAGGGAGGCGAGAGAGTGCGTCAGCAGGCATGTTCTCTATTCTAGGTATCTGCTGAATGTCACTCATGAACTGGGAAATGTAGTCGAGGTGGTGAAAAGCATGAGGCGAGTGTTTGTCCAATTTAGATGACAGAGCAAATGTAAGAGGCTTGTGATCAGTATAAATCATAAAATCCTGGCCCTCGAGTTGATCTTGAAAATGATGAACCGACAGGTAGATCGCTAAGAGTTCATTATCAAATGTACTGTAATGACACTCAGCTGGCTTTAATTGATGAGAAAAAAATGCCAAAGGTCAAGTTTGATTGTCAACGGTATGTTGCAAAACAGCACCAACCGCAGAATCTGATGCATCAACTGTTAAAGAGAGATGAGCATCAGGAACCAGATGTGCAAGCAAAGGAACAGAAGCTATTTCCTTCTTGATTGACTCAAAAGAAGATAATGCCTCGGCAGATAGTGTGATAGGAGAATTTTGTTTTGTATTTGCTTTCAATAGTTGAGTCAAGGGAAGTAACTTGTCTGCACATTTATGTATGAACCTCCTGTAAAAGTTGACAATTCCCAAGAAGTGATGCAATTGGCATAGAGAAGTGGGAGGTGAGATGCATTGAATTGCATCGACCATTAGAGTCGATATAATGACCTAGGAATTCCAGAGAGGTCTGTCTGGAAACACACTTATCGGGGTTGATTCGCACATTGTAGGTGTGAAGATGCCGAAAATGTTGAGATAAGTGTTGGAGATGATTTTGACACATAATGCTAGCTATGAGCAAATTATTGACGTAAGCAAACACAAAGTCAAGTCCACGGACAACTTCGTCAATAAATCTCTGGAATGTGCTCATTGCATTCCGCAAACCAAAGCTCATAAACAGGAACTTGAAACTTCCAAAGGGGGTGGTAATGGCAGTTTTGGGAATGTCATCAGGGTTCATTGGAATTTGATGATAGGCTTGGATGATGTTAACCTTGGAAAAACTTGTACAACCATGCAAGTTTGAAGAAAAATCTTGAAGATTCTTTATAGGATAGCAATCGGGAACAGTGACCGCATTCAAACGTCTGCAATCCTCCACTGGGCGAAAGTCTGAATCCCCTTTCCATGCCAAATGTAGAGATGCCCAAGGGCTGGTGGAAGGGTGAATAAAGCCAAGTTGAAGCATATACTCCAACTTAGATCGAGCCTTTTTGAGCCGATCATCAGTGAGTCGCCATGAATACTTAAAGACGGCTGGTTCAGAAGTAGTGACATAATGGCGAGTCGAATGTGTGACTTTGACTGATTTGAAAGTCGAATCTATCAGCTCTGGGAAAGAAGCCAAAAGAGAGTGGAACTGGTCACCAGCAGTGGCGACAAAAAATGACGGGCTGAGAACAGCATTAGTAGTAACCTGAGTAGGCGTAAACAAAGGCATAGAATCATCCATGAGTCTGTCGCTTGACATCTACTAATAAGTGAAAGTAGTTTAAGTCCGTGCCCAGAATGGGATACAGTAGATCTGCTATAACAAAAACCCACCAAAAATCCCTTCGAAGGTTGAGATCTAGGTGTAATGAGACCTGACCATAAGTTTTTGTTGGGGATAGATTCACCACATGCAGGTTAATGGCAGATTGCTTCGGCTTGTCTGAAGCAAGATGCAAAAACCAAATAGAACAGCTAGATCCAGTGTCAACCATGAATGCATAATGAGATGAAAACTTGCAAGAAGAATTTGACGTGCCCAAATTTTCCGTAACTAGTTTCCCGACAGCTGGAACAAACAGGGCTGGATGCATTGAGGGACTTTGTCCTTGAATGTGGCATGGTACCAGCAGAGATTGGAAACCGTTGGAGTAGAACTAGACGACCGTGACTTAGAATGGCTTCTGCTGCGAGGATGATGAGAGCTGGCGTGTTCTTGCCACAATGTGTCCATGTGACGTGCTAATGCATTGACTCTCTCCAAGATGTTGTCATGTGACGAGGGAGAAGACTTTGTGGTAGTAGAGGAAGCTACTACGGGGTCTGAACAGGTATGGTGAGATGTGAGCTGCACAGTAAACTCTATGATCTTGTCCGCCATGGTGGCTATCTGATCAAACGAATTGGAATCAGCTGTTGTGGCCAGTATGGATTGGACATTCGGCAGTAGCCGAGAGAAAAACAATTTCCTAAGCAGAGGATTGTCCTCAAGTGGAGTGTCGCTGGGTTCAGGCAAACGATGAAGAAACTCATATGGTGTCCTATCTCCCAGGTGTTCATCCTGCATCAATGTCCAGAATTTACTTTCCATGGATTGTGTGTTCCGACGGAGAACCTTGGATTTGACTGATGCATAAGTCGCATCTGGATGTGGGTCAGTGATGAGATCTTTCACTGAGCGTGCAAGGGGTGCAGGCATCCCACTGTATAAAAGATTTAGCTGCTGTTGATGAGGCACCGCATAGGTGGAAAAATACGCATCCAATTGAGCGAACCAAAGTATGACATCACCAGAGTATGCAGGTAAGTTGGGAAGACTCGTTTTTTATAGAGGAGAGAAAAAAGGGATCAAAGAACTGACAAATGTGTTGCTGGAATAGTAATGTGTGTGCAGAAAAAATTATTCTTGGCAAAATTTTTGAATTTTTTTGTGTACTGTGTGCAGCAATGAAAAAAAATTTCATTTTTAGTCACCAAACCTGTGCTGCAGTCTGCTGAAAAAAATGTGTTTTTTTTTTTTTCTCACTCCCAGTGACCATCTAGCAGCATATGGTTCATTATAGCTCCATTCACATGAGGTTCATTACCCCTGGAGATAACAGGTGAAGTTAGAGTGGGATAAGAGTCCGCTGTGAGCTGCCAGCTTGCAGTGTTTCTCAGCATAAGCGAGAGGGAAGAAAGAGATAGAATTTCTTAATTCTCCTGCTTAAATAGTCGTTGCTGACAAGATTCTCACTGTTGTCTCACACATGGCAAATGGTTGCAGGCAAGATCTCGCTCCTGTTTCAGACATATTAATGGCTACAGGCGAGATCTCGTACAAAATGGTGCTGGCTTCTCTTGCCTCACTACAATATCATCATCATTTAGTGTCTGTTTTCAATGCTGAAATGGGTTGGGCAGATTGATAAGAGCTGCCAAGCCAGAGGGCTATGCCAAGCTCCACTGTCAGTTTTGTCATGGTTTCTACTGCTGGATGCTTTTCTTAACACCAACCACTTTACAGAGTGTACTAGGTACGTTTTATGTGGCACTAGCATCGGCAAGATCACCAAGTAACTTGCAAGACAGGGACCTCTCAGCTAAACTATAATAGAGGGATAGAAACAAGTGTCTAATTGTAGATGAGATGCATAGCTTCTCCAATCACAGAAAGAGAGAGAGAGAGAGGGAGAGAGAGAGAGAGGGAGAGAGAGAGAGGGAGAGAGAGAGAGAGGGAGAGAGAGAGAGGGAGAGAGAGAGAGGGAGAGAGAGAGAGAGGGAGAGAGAGAGAGGGAGAGAGAGAGAGAGAGGGAGAGAGAGAGAGAGGGAGAGAGAGAGAGATGATGATGATGTTGACATGCCACGTAATACTTTCAAAGTATGAGGAGATGGATCTTATGTAATATATCTTTTACTGTTACTTGTTTCAGTCATTGGACTGTGGCCATGCTGAGACACCACCTTGAACAAATCGACCCGGTACTTATTTTTTTAAAGTCTGGTACTTATTCAGTCAGTCTCTTTTTGCTGGACTACTAAGTTATGGGGGATATAAACAAACTAATTCCAGTTGTCAAGCAGTAGCAAGGGACAAAGACACACATAGGTATATACATATCACCATCATCATCATCATTTAACATCTATTTTTCATGCTAGCATGGATTGGATGGATTGACAGGAACTGGTAAGCCCAGTGGCCACACCAGGTTCACTAGTCTATTGTGATTTGGCTTCTACAGCTAGATGCCCTTCCTAATTCCTGCCTCACCAGGAATATAGCATCGGTGGTGCTTCCCCCGGCACACATCCAAACTGCATCTCATCTATGCTAACTCTCTTCCTAATTAATTGGGGTATGACCCTTACTGTGACTTTCATCGCCTGGTCCAGAAATTTGATGCCTCTACTTATTTCTGTCTAAAGTAACACCGTTGCCTTTGTAGCAGCTGGCTATAATGCTGCTAAACCAATCATTGGATATGACTCACTCATGGACAACCTGATTAACTATATGGGTGACCAGATCATATTCCACTCCACCAGGTATTTTAAGTATCTCAGTGGTGATTCCTGATGGGCTAGGGATTTTCCCTGTCTTCATATCCTTAATTGCTTTATCTACCAAGTTACTCTCAATTCATATAGCTGGTCCCTCTGTTGGGTCTGCATTAGACTGACTGTTCTTCTCCCATGCATTCTCTACATTTAATAATGGTATTTCCAAACCTCTTTCTTTGCAGAATCACTAACTGCAAGTGAGCCGTCATCCATGTGGACACATTTCTCTCCTATTGCATCATGATTTTCTCTGAGACATTTCAAGTCTCTGGTCCTCACACTGCAGAACATTGGTAACATTCTTCTTTTCTGCTTCTCCTCTGGTTAAATATACCTGTCTCCTAGCCTCCCTTCTGGCTATTTGATACAGTTCCCTGTTACCACCACACTTCCAGAACTTTTCTCTAACGGTAATCCTACACTATTCCACCACCATGTCACCTTAGGTCAAAAAGGGACTTTGTACCAGCCACAAATTTTATCAGTAGCCCTCAAGAGGTTGTCCCGTAGGAACCTCCAGTTGTCCTCCACACTGGTGAGATTGTTGAGATGCTTGAACGGAGACATGTAGATTTGTGCTGCATCCAAGAAGTAAGGTGGAGAGGAAGTTTTGCTAGGTTCCTCACAGGCAAAGAACATAGGTATAAGATTTTCTGGGTAGGGAACAATGATGGGTGCATGGGTATACTATTTGCAGAGAAATGGATTGATAAGGTAAGAGGTAGTCAGAGTCTGTGATAGAATATTTAAGCTTAGATTAGTGCTGCAACATGGATTAGCAGCCATTATCTCAGCTTATGCCCCTCAGTCAGGGTTACCTGATGAACAGAAAGACCAGTTTTACGACACCCTCTTGCAGACTACCTCATCAACAAATGACAGGGACTTTCTCTTTGTAGCTGGTGACTTCAATGGGCATGTTGGACAACATACAGGGAGCTTCCATGGCATACATGGTGGCAATGGTTTTGGTTCCTGCAATAAGGAGGGAACCGGGCTGCTGGAGTTCTGCGATGCAAATGATTTTATGGTTTGTAATACTAACTTCAGGGAACCTGCCAGTCACCTATTCACCTACTGGTCTGGTGGACACACTAGTCAGATTGACAACATCTTCACCAGGAAACGGGAAAGATGGCTGCTTATAAATACCAAAACCTTCCCAGGCGAAGAATGCACCCTGCAACATAGATTAGTAATTAGCAACTTCCGGATCAGGGCTACATGGATGCCCAGAAGATGACCAGCATGGAGGAGAAGGGTCTAGAAGCTAAATGATCCTGTGAATGGACAGAGATTTAGAGATGTATTACTTGAAGCATTTGACGAAATAGGGGACGATATAGCATTACATAATGTGGAAGATAGCTGAAGGTTCCTACAGGACAACCTGTTGTGTGCTACTGACCTGGTCTGTGGATGGTGCAAAGTCCTCTCTTGACCCAAGGTAATATGGTGGTGGAACAGTGTAGTTGTCAGGGCCATTAAGGAAAAGAAACAGGCATGGAAGGACTGGTAGCAGGGAACTGTATCAGATTATCAGAAGGAAAGCTAGAAAACAGAGGGGAAGCAGATAAGAAAAAATTTGCCAATATTCTGCATTGTGAAGACCAAAGACTTGAAGTGTTTCATGTTGCAAGACAGTGTGTGAGAATCGTGATGTCATAGGAGAGAAATGTGTCCACATGGATGATGGCTCACTTGCATTTAATGAGGTCGCAAAGAGAGAGACATGGAGACACCACTATGAAAGGTTGCTAAATGAAGAGAATGAATGGGAGAGAGTCTGCCAAATGTTGACCCAACAGAGGGACCAGCTATCCGAAATGACAGTACCTTGGTAGATAAAGCAATTAAAGGCATGAAGACAGAGAAAGCCCTTGGCCCATCAGGAATCATCACAGAGATGCTTAAAATATCTGACGGTGTTGGCTATAGTCTAGTCACCCATATAGTCAATCAGGTGATACATTAAAGAGTCATACCCAATGACTGGTGTAGCAGCACCATAGTTTACTGCTACAAAAGTAAAGGTGACGCTTTAGATATGAATAATTACAGAGGTATCAAGTTGTTGGATCAGGTAATGAAAGTTACGGAGAGGGTCATAGCCCAACTAATTAGGGAGAGAATTAGTTTAGATGAGATGTAGTTTAGGTTTGTGTCAGGTAAAATCACCACTGGTGCTATATTTCTAGCAAGACAGCTGTAGGAGAAATACCTAACCAAAGATAAACCTCTGTACTTGGCTTCTGTTGACATGGAGAAAGCCTTTGACAGGGTCCCCCAATTCCTTATCTCGTGGCCAATGCAGAAACTAGGGATAGATGAGTGATTAGTGAGAATTGTACAAGCCATGTACAGGGACGCTGTCAGTAAGGTGAGGGTTGGCAACGAGAATGGTGAAGAATTCTGGGTAGGGGTAGGGGTCCACCAAGGATCAGTCCTCAGCCCCCTCTTATTCATCATAGTCCTCCAGGCAGTAACAGAGGAATTCAAGACAGGATGGCCCTGGGAGCTTCTCTATGCTGATGACTTTGCTCTAATAGCCAAGTCACTATCAGTTGTGGAAGCAAGGTCTACAATCGAAGCGCCTTAGAATCAACCTAGTTAAAACCAAAGTCTTAATAAGTAGGAAGGTAGACAAATCACAAATACCTTCAGGTTGCTGGCTTCACTCGATCAGTAGAAAAGGCATAGGTAGAAACTCCATAAGATGTACCTGGTGTAAGCTATAGACACAAGAGGTGCAGCAATATCAAAGAAGGCTAACTAGGAAGATAGTTTTTGTGTGTGGAAAATGCTCAGAGGCAATAAATACTGAAAATGTGCAGAAAACAGCTTCCATCACATACCAGGGGGAAAACTAAAAGTAGTTGATAGCTTCCGTTACCTAGGTGACAAAATTAGTAGCTAGGGTGGATGCTTTTAGAGTGTAGCTGCTAGAATAAGAATAGCCTGGGCAAAGTTTAGAAAGCTCCTACCACTGCTGGTGACAAAGGGCCTCTCCCTCAGAGTAAAAGGTAGACTGTATGACACATGTATGCGAACAACCATGCTACACAGCAGTGAAACATGGGCCATGACTGCTGAGGACATGTGTAAGCTTGCAAGAAATGAAGCTAATATGCTCCACTGGATGTGTAATGTCAATGTGCATACACGACTGAGTAAGTGCCCTGAGAGAAAAGTTGGACACAAGATGCATCAGATGTGGTGTGCAAGAGAAACAACTGTGCTGGTATGGTCATGTGTTGCATATGGATGAGAACAGCTGTGCGAAAAGGTGTCACAACCTAGCAGTAGAGGGAACCTGTGGAAGAGGTAGACCTTGGAAGCCCTGGGATGAAGTGGTGAAGCGCGACTTTTGAACATTGGGCTTCACAGAGGCAATGACAAGTGACCAAGACCATTGGAGATATGTTGTGCTTGAGAAGACCCAGTAAGCCAAGTGAGATCATAATCTTGGGTTATGCTAGTGCAGTATAACCGGTCCATTTAAGAGTGCCCTTCAATCATTGGGCAATAAACTGTGCATCTAGTGAAGACATTGTCATGTTCGATGCCAGTACCACCTGACTGACACCCATGATGGTGCCACATAAAAAGCACCATTTGAGCATGGTCAATGCCAGTGTTGCCTGACTGGTCCCGTGCCGGTGGTATGTAAAAAGCACCATTCAAGCGTGGCCATTGCCAGTGTTGCCTGAGTGGCTCCTGTGCTGGTGGCACATAAAAAGCACCATTCAAGCATGGTCGATACCAGTACCGCCTGACTGGCCCGGGTGCTGTTGGCACATAAAAAGCACCCACTACACTCTTGGAGTGGTTGGCATTAGGAAGGGCATCCAGCTGTAGAAACCTTGCCAGATCAGATTGTAACCTGATGCAGCTTTCTGGTTTGCCTGTTCTCAGTCAAACCGTCCAACCCATGCCAGCATGGAAAGCGGACATTAAACAATGATGATGATGATGATATGCGAGAGGGTGTATATATAAGTGTTGATCAATGTATGTATATATGTATGTGTATATATATATAATTGTATGTATACATACATATGTTTATATGTTTAAACATACATATGTTTATATATAAATTGTAAATCCAAAAAATAACAACAAAACTACAAAGGATTCCGTGGTACACATGTTTCAAGTTTTATATGTGTATAATATAATATGTGTATGTACATGAATGTATGTGTAGGTATGTGAGTGTATGTACGTGTGTATATAAGTTTGTATGTGGGAGTGTATGTGTGAACCTGTGTGTGTATGTGTGTATCTGATCACTGAATATTAAAGGTCAGCTAAAGAAATTCACATGTGTAGCCAACCATGAAGAACAGATCAGTAATACAACCAAATGACATACCAATCCCATTCAAATGTCAGCCAGTACCAAAATAGCCATCTACTACCATTCATAGCAGTCTACTAAATTCACCATGGCAGCACACACATTGAGTCTATCAACTACTACTAAGTTCAAACTACAATGGATGGAGGGGATATCCTTGAAGTCGATTTTAAACTAACAGAGACAACACTTACATATTCTATCAAAGATTTTCAGTGAAAAAGGCTCTTTATTTAATACATGCTAGCAAAGCATGAATATTACAAAAAAGCATGAATATTACAAAAAAGAGGACGAAGGTTTTATTACATACACTGGAATCATTAATAGGGAATGCAAGAGATTTAAAATTAATGAACTAACACCAGACTTGTTTAAATGCTTAATTTTTGTGCAAAGTTTAACAGCAAAGAAAGATGTGGAAATTCGTAACCAAATTCTTACTAAATTAGAATAGAATCAGAAGCTAACACTATGAGAAATATCTGAGGAATGCCAGAGAACATTAAACCTAGGACACAATACAGAACAAATTGAAGTGAGAAATTGTTCCCATATACAGTCAGTGCAACTGAAAGAAATGAAAAACAGAAAATTAATACATGTTTTGGATGTGGAGAATTACACTACAGATTTTACTGTCCTTATAAAACTCGAAAATGCTGCAAGTGTGGTAAGATAGGTCATCAAAAATCACACTGTAAAACAAAACCTAGAAAACGGTTCAACAGAAAAGAATCATGTAAACAGTTTATTGGTGACAAGGAATATAAACAAGACTCAAAGGAAATTTGTGTTTGTAAAAATTCATAATACAAATGTAAAATTACAATGAGATACAGGTAGTGACATTACTTCAATTAATGAAAACACATTGAAAACAACTGGGAAACCTACGCTACAGAAAACATCAAAGATTGTATACATGGAGTCTCAAGGGTTAAATTAATTTTTAAAAACGAAATTATCTGTAATGTTACATTATGCAGTAAGTCTATTAAAACAAAAGATTTTGTATCAAATAATGCAAGCAACTATTTTGGAACTGACTGGATGGAACTGTTTGACTTAAATCTTTCTGATGCTTACTTACAAATACAAGTGGAAGACGAATGTACTAAGCTGCTAACAATTAATACCCATAAAAATCTGTACAAATTTAACTGGCTTCTGTTTGGCATAAAAGTTGCTCTAGCTATATTCCAACAAGTGATGGATGTGATGCTTGCAGAGAGTGACCTCATGATGACCTACCTGGATGATATATTAATTAAAAGTGAATCCATGATCAGCATGTCAAGCATGTGAAATGTGTTTTTGAAAAAATAAAAGATTAGTTTCAAACTGGGTGAGGAGAAATGTAAATTTTTCTTGCCTAAAATTAAGCACTTACAACAAATTATTGATAAAAATGGTCATCAACCAGATCCGTTGAGGGCAGATCATTAAAAATATGCCCCCTCCAACAAATATATCTATCTTACAAACTTTTTTAGGACTTGCAAACTATTATCAGATTTATATACCAAATATGCACAGGGTAAGAGCTCCACTAAATAATTTACTAAAAAAAATTGTAAAGTGAAATTGGTCTGAAAATTGTCAGAAGATATTAACGTCAGATTTATCTTTAGCACATTTTGATCCTACATTGGAGATTGTATAAGCTTCAGATGCCAGTCAGTGCAGTATCAGAGCAGTAATTCTACATAAATATGAGGGTGGTAACATGAATGCCATGGCCCATACTTTGTGTTCTCTGCTTTCAACAGAGAAAAATTACAGCCAAATTGAAAAAGAGGCTCTAATGATTATTTTTGCCATAAAAAATTTCATAGATTCTTATTCCGTAGAAGTTTGCAATTACAGGCTGACTATCATCTGTTATTATCTATATATGGGTCAAAGAGAGGAATCCTTACCCGTACTGCTAATAGGGTGCAACACTGGAGTACTATATTACTAACTTATGATTTTAAGATGGAGTTTATACCATCTAAGAAATTAGGACACACTGGTTGTTTATCAAGATTGATACCAAAAAATACTGAACCATTTGAGGACATTGTGATTGCAGTGTTGCGAGCAGAAAAAGAAATTAAAAATATTTTATGTAATGTTGTACGAGAATTACCAGTTACATTAGAAGAAATCAAATAAAAAGTGGAAAATGATGAATTTATTAAAAAAATGAAAGGAATTCTGAGTGTTGAAAAAATATTAAAATATGCGTATCGCAGAACACAATTTTACTTTACTTGAAGACTGATTTTATTTTCTTTGCAAACATCAGCTCTGCTGGTGACATACCTGCTGGTGTATTTGGATTTGTTGTCATGCAGTATACTCTTAAGAATTGTTGTAGAGCTACCTCATCCATGACTTCCTTCTTAGGGCTCTCTTGAACATATTCTTTTCTACACCAGGCACAATGCCCGAATTTTTGGGGGGAGAGAGCCAGTTTATTAGATCAACCCCCAGTATGCAATTGGTATCTAATTTATCGACCCTGAAAGGATGAAAAGCAAAGTCAACCTTGGCAGAATTTCAACTCAGAACATAAAGACAGACGAAATACTACTAAGCATTTTGCCTGGTGTGCTAACATTTCTATCAGCTCACCTTGTTTGTGTATACATTGGCTCTCTTGAACATGTTGACAAAGCATTCTGCTTATTTGTTAGATCTGGGATGGTATGGCACTGTACTTACGTGTTCTACAGCAGACATTTTACAAAACTTTTTAAACTCAAAAGACACAAATTTATGTTCCATTGTTAGACCCTATCATGTCTGGGACACTAAATCTCGCAAACAGCTCATGTAGGAAATTTATCGTAGTTGAGGAAGTTGGCTTTTTACACTTTTTACACAAATTTCTGGCCATTTAAAGAAACTGTCTGCTAACACTAAGTAGTATGAACCGTTTAAGGAACCACCGAAATCAATGTGTAGTCTCGACCACAAAACATCTACTTTTGGCCAAGGTTCACTTTTTATCATCAGTAATTTTGCCACTAGACCACATCCTCAACAGCCTTTCACAATTTTTTTGATTTCTCTATCCATTTTTGGCCAGTACATGTAGCTACACATTAAAGCTTTCATCCTCAAACTACCTGGATGTCCAACATGGAATACGCTCAACATTTTCTTTTGCAGTGTTTCAGGTATTACTACTCTCTGTGCATACATCAGTAGACCATCACAAATTGAGTATTGGTTCACATCTTGGTTTTGTTTTACACCAATCCTGTTCCTATTTATTTTTCCTGTCTACAGTATTCTTTTCATTTCTGTTATGAATTTGCCCTTTTCTCCATTTCATTTTATGTCTTCTAGGGTTACCAGTAATTTGGGTACCACATTCCACATTGCATTTTTCATTTCTCCTTCTGATCTTAATGCTGCAATTGCCATATCTTTGAATAGCTCACAGTGTTTCAGTATCAGTCTGGACAAACCATCTGCATGCCCTAGTTATTTTGACAGTAAATATTCCATTTTGTAATCATAATTCAATAATATAGGGCCCCATTGTTGTAGTCTATTCACCGTGTGTGTTGGTATTCCTTTTTTTAGAACCGTACATTGACAGTAGTGGGTGATGATCTGTTTGTAGACAGAAATTTCTTCCATGAATAAATCTGGAATGTTTTCACATTGAATATAATTGCTAACACCTCCTTTTCTATTTTTCTATAGTTCCTTTTTACTGGTAGTAACAATTGTGACACATGGGCCCTAGCCTTTTAACTCCTATCATCATATTTGTGCAGAAATATTGCTCCTACACTGTAATCACTCATCTGTAGCCAATATAATATGCAGATCAAAATGCATTAATTATAAGTTCGATGTTAAAATGCTTTTTAATTCGTCAAATTCCTTCTGGCACTTATCAGTCCAGCACCATTTTACATTTTTCTTTAACAATTCATCTAGTGGAGGCCCTTACATTGTGTATATTGGGAATATAAATTTGGTAGTAATTTACTAATCCCAAGAATGCTTGTAGCATAGTCACATTATTCTGCATGTGCATATTTTTTTTATCACAGTTGCTCTGAGTGAATCCAGTTCCTGTCCATTTTTATCTATTATCTGGCCTAAGTATTTAACTTTTTTCAGAAAGAACTCGCATTTTCGTCACTTAACTTAAAACTGTATTCTCTTATTTTTCGAATACCCTTTTTACATGTTCTACATGTTGTTCATGTGATTTGCTTTTTATTATGATATCATCTACACAGGTGATAGCAAAATCACTGTTCACCAGCATTGTATCCATTACTTGTTGAAATACGAAAGGGGCCACCTTTACACTGAAGGGAAGCCACTTAAATTTAAATAAACTACTGTGTGTATTAATGGCTAATAAGTGTTAGCATTCTTCTACTTGAATTTGTAAATATGCCTCTGAGAGGTCTAATTTTGAGAAGAATTTCCCTCCATTTTATTTTGTGAACACTTCCTCAGAACTCAGCAATGTGTAGTTATGTGAGATTAAGCAGTTGCTTAAACCTATTGAAAAGTTCTTTTTTTATGTAGACCATATGTGCTGTCCAATCTAAGTGGTCTGTCCTCTCAATTATTCCTAGGCTTTCAAGTCTTTCAAGTTCTTTATTTACCTGTTCTAGTGCTGCAAATGGTACATTTCATTTTGGTTTAAATACAGGTGTTGCACTTTGTTTTACTACAATTCTTGCCTTTGTTTTCGTGCAGCAGCCCAGTTCATCTGAGAAAACATCTGCAAATAAATATTGTATTTTTTGTTTCAATCCCTCAGCTACATTCAAACCTTTGACTGAACCAACTATATTCCTACACGAAACACTTATGAGCATATTCCATGATTTGAACAGTTCTGTCCACTCTGTGCCGAACAGATTAACTGAATTTTTTAACACATATACTTTTGCCATTTTCATTTGGTCACAACATGTCACATTACACACAAATTCACTTACAAAATACAATCTTTTACCCGTAACACCATGTGTTACTTTTGTAGATTTACTTAATTTTGGCTTACTGGTATACTTCCAAGTTTCTTCATTGACAATGGTAATATCACTTCCAGTGTCTAACTGCATTTTTACACTTTTATTCTCAATTTTCACATTTACAAATTTCCTCTTTGTTACATTACCATTTTCTTTTGATGACATCTTGTTTATTCTTTTTTGTTTGTTCCAATGTTTTGTCATCTTGGTTTTACAGTGTATTTTTACACAATGGAAACATTCCACTTACTTAAATGAACAGTTTTTTCTCATGCAAAACAGGGGTTTATTTCTTGATTTTTGTCCTGTTTGAATTGTATTTTAGTACACACTTGATTTCTATTCTGCCTGTTTTCCACTTGTTTCACTTGAGTGCAAGCTTTATGTTCAATTTTCTCTCTGTTGTGTCTTCAATTTACTGTTCTTTCATACTTTTCTGACACTTGTTGTAAGGTTAAGCTTGGTTTTGTTCCAGCTTAGTGAAAGTTCTTGTTCTTAGTTCTGCGCCTTTTCTGCAGTTAGTCCCTGAGTAAATATCAAGTACTTGAACATATCTGGCATTAATTCATCCAGTGTGAACTGTGCACATTTTCTATTTACTCTACCAGCATATGTGATGTAATCCTCCTCGTTGCCCTTTTCTAGGTTCAAACATTTCCAGCATGTATTGAACAATGAGCTATTTTCACTAAAATATTTACACAATATTTCTATTGTATTTCTAAAGTTTATGTCAGAAGGTTTCCTCAGGAGTACATAATTGTTGTATTGCTCATGTTCTCCTATTGTCAGTTCTCTTAGGATTAGATGCATTTTCATATTGTCATCCCAATCTTTGCACTCTTTATTGAAGTTCTGTTCATATTTTCTATAGTATGACTTGAAGGTAACTCCTTCGTCTGGTTCATACTTAAATTCCATTATTGAGTTTGCAACATAATCTGGTGAGAACATCTTTTCAGCATTTTTGGATGATTTACTATTCATTAATTGCAGCATTTGTTGTTGTAATAGTAATTGCTGTTGTTAATGCAATTGTTGCTGCTGTAATTGTAATTGTTGTTCTTGCAGTAGTAATCGTTGTTGTTGTTGTCCCTGAAGCTGCTGCTGCTGTTTCTGCAGTTGTTGTTGCTGTTTCTGCAGCTACTGCTGCTGATGCTGTTGTTAAGGCAGTTGTTTTTGTTGTTGTTTTTGCAACTCAAGCAAACTGGCCAACAAATCTTCCATAATTTTACACTTTTGTATATTATAAAATTCCTACAAAAAACTTTTGTGAATTTCATAACTCCTTGTGAGTTTGTTTAACCTTTGTGAGTTTGTTGATTCTCATTACCACTGTTGTAATCCAACGTTGGACTGTTATAATATCCCATCTAATGTAGCAATATAGTTAGTTAGACAGATAAGACACAACTATCTATGACCAACAACTATGACTTCTTGACATCACAATATTTGTAAGGACTAATACATACCACTCATTATATGGGAAGGGTTTTCCATTATTATTATCCATATAACAGGTTGATGAAAATCTCAGAAGAAACACTAAACGTCAACCAAAGGAAATCTTAAAAGACGCCTCACAATGGCAAAATTCACATCAGAGGATAATTCAGAATTCTCCATGAAGGATTGTGGAATATACAGCAACAACTTCAAATATTTGGACACTGGTTCCCATATAAAACTTAAAAGTGGATTCTCATTCTAAATAGATGCAGCTATGAATTGCAAGGCCCAAAATTTAATATACTGCATAACCTGCCCCAATTGGTGAAATAAACAATTCTCTTTGCCAATGTACAAGAGTCCACAGACAACATATCGTACAAAGTGAATTACATAAGATTCCACTGAGCAAGCATCTGAAAATATGTGGAAACAACAGATTCAAGATCTTTCCTTTCTACAAATGCCCAAGGAATGATCCAAAGTACCAGAAGGTAATGGAATTACATTTTATATAAAACAATTTTATCTAAACATATAAATAACATATTATTAATAAACACATGAGAAACCTTTATTAAAAAAAAATTAGTTTCCCTGATGAACCAAACCAGATAACCATTGGCTATTATTATTGATAATGTTATCATTACTGTTACTAAAATAACTGGAAAAATTCACTTAAGCAGCCAATACACAACACACACACACACATATGCTTAAACACAAGCACATTTAAAGACCTTCCAAAACCATTTGATAGATTCTATTTTCTACAGCTGGGTAACATGACAACTTTTTGACCTGTCACCACTTTCAACCATCCCAGAAAACCCCACTTTCTTTCTTCCAGTCACTCTTTCTTTTTCCTTTTGTCTCTCTAATCAAGTCTCCAAAAATTCGCCCCACACACATACATATACACACATATATACACACACATATACACACAAAAAGATTCAAAGTAACAAAGAACATCTCCACCACTCCCAAAACATCCTCTTACCAAGGAAACAAATTCAACTCTAGATTTTTCAACTAACTCACATATATGTAAAAGGTATGAGTTTTCAATAAAAAAAATTATTCATGATGAATCCCTCAAAGGGACAAAAGTTTTAAATAAATAGTTCTTATCCAAATCCCAACTACCTCCTTTTTCTTAATATATAAGATGTGTACACCACTTCAAACAATCTATGCATACGGACTGTTGTGGCGAGAGTATGACACCATCTAACAAGAATAGATGGAACCACTACATATAAATAGTAGCTGTTTAATGTAATCGGCAGTTCATAGTTTGGTCTTCAAAGTCCAGGTACAGTTTACAGTTCGAGTTAGTGTGTTGGAAATATTGATTGTTGGTTTGTTACTTGTTTGTTACTGCTGCTGTTTCTATGTTATATTGTTATAACACTGTTACTGTGTATTCTTTATCTGTCATCAACAATAGCAATTGTACTATGATATTTGAGGCATAGGGATATAAAATCTGGTGACGAGGATTTTTTGAAGCTCGGGTAGGTTATTTGACAATTTGTGCGTCATACAAATTGTTAAATAATGGAGAGCCTATTAGCTACAGTAATATAGCTTCAAGAGAAGCAACAGGCACAACTACAGGAGTTGCAGAAGCAAATATTACAACAACAGCAGTTAATTGAGTTACAGTCAAGGAAGTCTGGAAATTCGGTAAGTTCGTTTACACCAGATGGTGTGGTGAACTTAATTTCTGAATTCACTTCTAATCTGGAGAAGGGTATTATGTTTCCTGCATACTATAGAAGGTATGAGGAATTTTTTAACAAAGAGTGCAAGTCATGGTTGGATGAGGAGAAAGTGAGGCTATTACTATGCAAGTTAGTTCTGACCAAGCATGAACACTACTGTAACTTTATATTGCCCAAAAAGTCGAGTGAGATTTGTTTCCAAGAAACTATTGAATTACTCTCAAAGATCTTTGTGACAAAAGTTTGTTATTTAACACTCGAATGGAGTTTTGGAACTTAACAAAAAATGACAATGATGACTTTATTACATATGCTGGAGTAGTCAACTGTATGTGTGAAAATTTTAAACTTCAGGAGTTCCCTCAGGATATGTTTAAATCCCTTATCTTCATACAAGACCTTACGGCAACCATAAATAGAGAAATTCAGGCAAAGATTCCCTCAAAAATGGAGCAAGCAAACCAAGACTTAACCCTACAGACCTTTGCAGAAAAATGTCAAACAATGGTAAACCTGAAGCATGACATGAAAAAATTCAAGAGAAATATTCCACAAAAATACAGATGTGTTGACCCAGAAAATACTACAAAAAAAGAGTACCAGGCCTCAATCCAAGTTACAGATGTGGGGGCCTACACTTCAGAAAAGAGTGTCTGTTTAAAAACCAAAAATGTTATAGTTGTCAGAAACTTGGTCACAAGATCTCACACTGCAGGACAAGATTATGAGGGTTGAATGCAAAAAGTTCTAAGTTATTTTAAGCAGAAAGTGAATATGACACAAAAACAAGAGAATTCATACACATAAAAATAAATGGTGTAAATATTAAACTACAGTTGGATACAGGTAGTGATATTTCAATCATAAATGTGGATACATGGAGAAAAATCAGGAAACCAAGGTTACATAAAATAGTGAAAATTGCACATGACATGAGAGGCAATAAATTACATTTCATGGGCAAAATGTGTACAGACATCACATTTTGAAGAGAAACACACAAAGTAAAAATATTCATTGTGGAGAATACAATCAATCTGTTTGGTACAGATTGGAGTTATTGACTTATGGCACCTCCCCATAAGTCTCTAATGCAAAAACATAAATGGTTGTCCCGTTAAAAATAAATCATCTGAGGAATTGAAGAGAAAATTGAAAAAGATGCTTCCTCAAGTACTATCAGAGAATTTAGGTCTATGTAAAAAGACTGAAGCCTGCTTTCAAGTAAGTGAAAACGCTGTGCCTGTATTTAAATCTAACAGAAAAATACCATTTGGACAGAATGGAAAAGAGTGGAATCATCAAAAAGGTGGATTACTCTAAGTGGGCACCACCCGCAGTGTGCATTAAAAAGAAAAAATAAGATTAGGCTGTGTGCCAATTTCTCTACAGGATTGAACAGCTGCTTAAAGACATGCTACCATCCATTCCTGACTCCTGGGGACATTTTCACAAAATTAAATGGTGGGAAAATTTTCTCCAAAGTGATTTTTCTGATACTTATTTACCGATTAAAGTAAATGACAAATGCTCAAAGTATCTGACAATAAATACACATAGAGGATTGTACAGATATACCAGGTTACCTTTTGGATTAAAGTTTGCGCCAGCAATATTTCAACAAGTCATGGGCGCTATGTTATCTGATTGTGAATTTGCAATCCCCTATTTAGACGATATATTGATTAAGAGTAATTTGCATGAACTGCATGTGGAGCATATAAAAGCTGTGTTCAAGAAAATTATAGAGTATGGGTTCACTTTGAGTGAAGAAAAATGTGAATTCTTTTTGCCCCAAATTAGGTACTTATGGCAAATAATTGATAAAACTGGTAGACCGCCTGACCTGTCAAGGGCAGACAATAAAGAATATGCCTGCTCCAGCAAATATACTAACATTACAAGCGTTTATTGGGCTGGCAAACTACTACCAAAACTACATTCCTAACATGCACAAATTAAGAGCTCCGTTGAATGACTTATTAAAAAAGGAAGTAAAGTGGAATTGGTCGTTAAATGTCAAAACTCGTTTGAAGAAATAAAAAAAATTCTAATTGCAGATTTGTCTTTAGTACATTTTGATCCTGAAATGGACATTGTTGTAGCGTCTGATGCTTCGGAGTATGGAACAGGAGCAGTTTTGCTACACAAGTATAAAGATGGAAGTACAAAACCAGTGATTCATGTTTTGTGTTCACTGATAGTGGCAGAGAAAAAAATGCAGTCAGATAGGAAAATAAGCCCTATCGATTATCATTGCTGTAAAAATTTCACAGGTTTCTACATGGTAGAAGTTTTCTGTTACAAACAGATCATCAACTATTGCTATCAATTTATGGGTCAAAGAAAGGGTTACCTACCCATACAGCAAACTGACTACAATGTTGGGATATAATAATACTAAATTACAATTTTAAAATTTCAAAATTTACAATTTTAAAATTTCAAAAGTCATGCAGACTGTCTATTGAGACTAATTCTCAATAATATGGAACCACTAGAATATGCCATGATAGCTGCACTGCAGCCAGAAAATGAAATAAAAAGTATTATGACTAATGTTATCCAAGAACTGCCAGTGACTGCACAGGATATAAGAATGAAATCTGTAGGCAATGAGTATATTACAAAAATAAAGCAGAATAAAAACACAAACTCGATTAGTTTCTCAATACGTGACGATATTCTGATGTATGTGCAAAGAATTGTAGTAGCAACTACATTACAAAAACGTATATTGCAGCAATTCCACAGCAGAGACCTGGGAATGTCGAGGATGAAAGTTCTGATGAGGAGCTACATCTATTGGCCGACTATGGACCGGGACATCGAAAAGTTGGTGAGAACTTATTGAGGTTGTGCGATCACGGCCAAAGCCCTGCCGGTAAAATATGGCTGGAGACTGAGGACCCATGGTCTAGGTTACATGTAGACTATGCCAGACAGGAAAACAGTGCTTGCTATCTAATCATGGTAGTCAGCTGTACAAAGTGGCCTAAAGTATGCAAGTGCAATAAACCAACTGCTAAGAAAACAATAAAGTTCCTATTTGGATTGTTTGCATGATACGGTGTTCTGGACATGTTAGATTTTGATAATGGAACACAGTTCTCGGGATGTGAATTTAAGAACTTCTGTAAAATGCATGCGATAATGTATATTTTCACGCCACCCTACTACCCAAGGTCAAATGGGCAGGTAGAAAGATTCATGGACACGTTCAAAAGAGCATTAAGAAAAGCTAGGAATGAATTAAGTAACAACAAAACACTAACAAAATTATTAAGGGTATATAGAGTAACCCCCAATCCAAGTACAAATTCAGGAAAGTCATCTGCAAAGCTGATGTTTGCAAGAAGAATAAACTCGATTTTTGATAAGTTATTAACAGAGAAAAAGGATGTAAAGGAAATATGAAAGATGCAATAAAATATTTCTAAGTAGGAGATAAAGTGCATTTTAAAACCTACAGAAATGGTAAAGAAGGTAAAGAGGATGGCCTTCTAACAAAAATAAATAGGAAGTATGATGTATCTAATTAAAGGATAATGCTGGGAACATAAGAGACACATAAATCAGCTAAAGAAGAGACATACCAAAGAACAGAGAGAAATTCCTATGGAAGTATTCTTTGATGTATTCGATGTCCCAGTACCAAAAGTAATGGAGTCCCATAGAAACAGCATGAGAAAACAGAAGCAGACCGAACACCTTGAGATAAGCCCCAAGCAAAAAAGTTGCTAAAAGATAATAATAATAAATAAAATAACTTTATTTCTTTGGAACTCGTAGTCTCAAAAGGGGAGATGTTGTGGCAAGAATACGACATTCTCCAACGAGAATAGACGGGACTACTACATATAAATAGTAGTGGTCTGATGTAGTTGGCTGTTTGTAGTTTGGTCTTTGAAGTCTAGATACAGTTTACAGTTCGAGTTAGTGTGTTGGAAATATTGATTGTTAGTTTGTAAAAGATTGTTGGTTCGTTACATGTTTGCTGCTGCTGCTGTTTCTATTTTGTATTGTTATAACACTGTAAAACCAAAAAGGAGAAAGCTAATTCAAAGACTACAGATCCAATCCGTCACTGAAACTGTAAAAATCTGTAAAACTCTTCCAGAAGTTTATTATTTAAATATATATGAGCATGTCTAGATATGCAACTATATACATGAGAATACATACAAACAAAAATACCCTGTTGTTGATGTTGAAATTCCAATGAAGGAGTTTGGATCTGGGTTAGAAACTGGTTCTTTCTCTATTGGCAACAAAATTTGAAATAAACTGAATAATGATATACATACATATTTCACTTAGGCATTGCGAAACTAATAACCTGGTGAAGAAGTCAATATACATATGCTTCAGAAGAAAGCATTAGTCAAGTACAGAGTAGTAATAAGAAAATGAGATGACAAATGAATAAATGATTATCTTATGAACTTCATTAGCTCATAGTTGTTTCTATTTAAGTTGCAGTGGACTCATAGTTGAGTGCCTGAGTAACATCATATAGCTTCATCAGAGCCTTGAATATGATGTGCAATCTATTTGAGACAAAGAGTTACATTTATGCATGCATATATATATATTTAGACATACATATATCATTCAACCACAGCACAACTGATGCTTCTTAGGTCTAACTTTTCTCTCAAGGTACTTACATTCTGTCGAATATGTACACTGATATTACACATCCATCGGAGCATACTGGCTTCGTTTCTTGCGAGCGTATGCATGTCCTCAGCAGTCACGGCCCATGTTTCACTGGCATGTAGCATGGCTGTTTGTACACATGCATCATACAGTTTGCCTTTTACTCTGAGTGAGAGGCCCTTTGTCACCAGCAGAGGTAAGAGCTATCTGATCTTTGCCCAGCCTATTCTTATTCTAGCAGCTACACTTTCAGCGCACCTTCCCCCACTACTAATTTGGTCACCTAGATAGCAGAAGCTATCAACTACTTCTAGTTTTTCTCCCTGGAATGTGGCAAAGGTTGTTTTCTGCACATTTTCAGTGTTTATTGCTCCTGAGCATCTGCAACATACAAAAACTATCTTGCTAGTTAGCCTTCCTTTGATATTGCTGCACCTCTTATGTGTCCATAGCTTACACTGGGTACATCTTATGGAGTTTCTATCTACACCTTTTCTACAGATCAAGCAGGGCCATCTACCTGAAGGGGTTTGTGTTTTGTCTACCTTCCTGTTTATTAGGACTTTGGTTTTAGCTAGGTTGACTCTAAAGCCCTTCAATTCTATTCCTTGCTTCCATACCTGAAACTTCTCCTCTAGTTCTGATAGTAACTCAGCAATTAGTGCAAGATCATCAGCATAGAGGAGCTCCCAGTGGCATCCTGTCTTGAACTCCTGTGTTATTGCCTGGAGGACTATGATAAATAGGAAGGTGCCGAGGACTGAACCTTGGTGGACCCCTACCTCTACCCAGAATTCTTCACTGTACTCGTTGCCAACCCCCACCTTACTGACAGCGTCTCTATGCATGGCTTGCACAGCTTTCACTAACCATTCATCTATCCTTAGTTTCCTCATTGACCACCAGATAAGGAATTGGGGGACCCTGTCAAAGGCTTTCTCCATGTCAATGAAAAGCCAGGTACAGAGGTTTATCTTTCACTAGGTATTTCTCGTGCAGCTGTCTTACCAGAAATATAGCATCAGTGGTGCTTTTCCCTGGCATGAACCCAAACTAGATCTCATCTAAACTGACTCTCTCCCTAATTAGTTGGGCTATGACCCTCTCCGTGATTTTCATTACCTGATCCAACAACTTGATACCTCTGTAATTATTCATATCTAAAGCGTCACCTTTACCTTTGTAGCAGTTGACTATGGTGCTGCTACACCAGTCATTGGGTATGACTCCTTCGTGTATCACCTGGTTAACAATACGGGTGACTAGGCTATAGCCGACACTGCCAGATATTTTGAGCATCTCTGCAGTGATTCCTGATGGGCCAGGGTCCTTCCCTGTCTTCATACCTTTAATTGCTTTATCTACCATGGTACTGTCAACTCGAATAGCTGGTCCCTCTGTTAGGTCGACATTCGGCAGACTCTCTTTCTCCCATTCATTCTCTTTATTGAGCAACCTTTCATAGTGACATCTCCAAATCTCTCTCTTTGCAGCCACACTTAGTGCGAGTGAACCATCATCCATGCAGACACATTTCTCTCCTACGACATCACGATTCTCTCTCACACACTGTCTTGCAACACGAAATACCTCAAGTCTTTGGTCCTCACGGCGCAGAACATTGGAAAATTTTTTCTTATCTGCTTCCCCTCTGGCTAAATAAACCTGTCTCCTAGCTTCCCTTCTGGCAGTCTGATACAATTCCTTGCTACCTCCATTCTTCCAGTCCTTCCAAGCCTGTTTCTTTTGTCTAATAGCCCTGTCAACAACATTGTTCCACCACCACATTATTTTGGGTCGAGAGGGTACTTTGCACCATCCACAGATCTGGTCAGGGACACTCAGCAGGTTGTCCCGTAGAAACCTCCAGTTGTCTTCTACATCGTGTGAAGCTATATCCCCTTCTATTTCATCAAAGGCTTCAAGTAATATGTCTCTAAATCTCTGTCCATTCATGGGATCTTTAAGCTTCCAGACCCTTCTCCTCTATGCTGGTTGTCTTCTGGGCAACCACTTAGCCTTGATCCTGAAGTTACCAACTACTAGTCTATGTTGTGGGGTACATTCTTCGCCTGGGAAGGTTTTGGCATTTATAAGCAGCCATCTTTCCCTCTTTCTGGTGAGGATATAGTCAATTTAGTTAATGTGTCTGCCAGAACAGTAGGTGACTAGATGACTGGCAGGTTTCCTGAAGTTTGTATTGCAAACCATAAGGTTATTTGCATTGCAGAACTCCAGCAACCTGGTTCCTTCCTCATTGCGGGAACCAAAACCATAGCCTCCATGTACGCCATGGAAGCTCCCTGTATGTTGTCCAACATGTCCATTGAAGTCACCAGCCACAAAGAGAAGGCCCCTGTCATGTGTCAACAAGGTAGTCTGCAAGAAGATGTCATAAAATTGGTCTTTCTGTCCATCGGGTAGCCCCGGCTGAGGAGCATAGGCCGAGATAATGGTTGCTAACCCATGATGAAGGACTAATCTAATCTTAAGTATTCTATCGTATACTATGACTATCTTGATTACCTTATCCACCCATTTCTCCAAAAGAAGTATACCCACACCCCAACCCCATCTGTGTTCCCTGCCCAGAAAATCTTGTACCTGTGTTCTTTGCCTGTGAGGAACCTAGCGGAACCTCCTCTCCACCTTGGAAGCAGCAGATATCGACACATCTCCTTTCAAGCATCTCAACAATCTCACCAGACCTACCTCAGACCTACCTTTCAGTGTGCCGACATTGAGAGTGCCAACCCTGAGGGTGTGGGAGGTATCAGCCCGTGGGACGGGGGACAGCAGTGTCATGTACCTGAAAAGAAAGCTCGCATTTGGCAAAATTCATAAACAAGCAGTAGCCTTCAATTCAACCTGCATACACTACACTATCATATTTCTGCACTACAGGATCACTACCTTACATAGGAGATAAACCCTAAGTATAGGTGGGGGTGGCATGAAGCCTTTAGAAGTGTTCATGGGAGACAACCAAAGGATGGGAGAGGAAAGGAACTTCCAGTACAGGTGGAGAGGATAGGAACTTCTAGTACTGGTGGAGAGGATAGGAACTTCCTGTACTGGTGGAGGGGGTGGGAGGGCAGGTGCACTATGAGCAGTGTGAGATCGAGTAGGGAAATCTGGGTACGAGCGTAAGTTTACAGTCCTGGTGAAGCGAGAAATAGTCGAAAGGGGGAGAAGGAGAGGGAGAGAGAGAGAGTGAGATTGAAAGAGACAGAGTAAAGCATAGAGAGGGATTAGGGTTACTGGTCAGAACATTGTGGGGAAAGATATTCTTTTAGGATTTGTGCAGCATAGTTTAACAAGACAGCAAATGTTAATAATAGTAATATAGAATTGAAAAATCTGGGAGTTTTCGGTCAGCTAATCTAAGACAGAATTATAAAAATAAGTGACTGTGTGATAAACTTGAATAAGAGGATGAATTTGACGACATGTTAATGAAACAGACAGAATAGAGACAGAACAAAAATATATTTCTAAAATGTATGTTTACATTCTAAGGTAGTGAACTGGCAGAAACATTAGTGTGCTGGGCGAAATGCTTAAAGGTATTTTGTCTGTCTTTATGTTTTGAGTTCAAATTTCGCCAAGGTCGACTTTGACGAACAGATTATCTAATTAATTTTTTTTAACTAAACACTCTCAAACTTCCAATACTGGTAGAATACGTCACATAGAACAGGATTTATTCTTAATATTTTGGACAAAATTTTGTATTTTAGAAGTGGTATTTTGTCCGTCTTTACGTTCTGAGTCCAAATTCCACCGAGGTCAACTTTGCCTTTCATCTATTTTGGATCTATTCAATTAGACATACAGAATATGTAATTAATTTTTTTTAACTAAACACTGTCAAACTTCCAATACTGGTAGAATGTATCACATAGAACAGGGTTTACTCTTAATGTTTTTGACAAAATTTTGTACTTTAGAAGTTATTTCGTCAGAAGTTAGAGAGTGACAATGGACAAATTCGTGTTTGATAAGTGCCAAAACACAAAACTCTCAGCTTTTGACTTACTCTCTAACTTCTGCCAATGATATATATATACATATCACATATATGTGTAAAAAAATCTCATCACGCAATCGAACCAATGAAAGAGCCTCTACCTGGTCGCTCAACACACTAAAAATAGCAGCCAAAGTATCCCCCTACCTAAATCACATGCCCATTGTATGTAATGTCCTAGATCATCCCTAAAAAGACGGTTTGCTGAAGGCTGGAATGTCTTTGATGATAGGTTTGCAATATCAGGGTTGATTTGAAGCTAAACATTATGGTCAATTTCTATATTAACACCCGCACAATTTTCATTAAGAAAAAAAAAATGATTTTTTGCATGGAATCAAGTACCCTGACCACCTAATATGCTGCAAATCCCTTATTTTGGTTCGGATAAAATGAGGTGGGGTGCCCCCATCCCAATCTCGGAATCATTGGAATTTTTTTTTGTTCGTTGAATGAATTCCTGTGACCTAATATTTAGGTTACTTAAGGTGAGCCTGGTAACTGATGGTTTTGGGGTCTTGTTGTTTGTAACTTTTGGTGAGCCATAGTGCAACCAACAATATGGTAAAAATCCCTACCATTAATTTGGTGTGGATGGGTAATGTCAAATAATTCAATCACAACATATATTTAAATTAAGCATGAAAAAAAATTGAAATATTATCATCACTTACATGGAAAAATTGAAATATTATCATTCAGTATTTTATAAGGTCAAATCTTAAATTATTGACACATTATTAATTATCTTATAATAGCAATGCCTGGAAAAATCATGGATTACATGGAAAAATGCAAGCATGAAAAGTAATATTCTTAAAATTATAAACCTGGAAAAGTACAGAGCAAGTTATTACACCTGTAAAAGTATAGGACAAGCTATTACTTCTAGTAAAGTAAAGAATAAGAAACATTTTACTTAAAGTATTGCAGCTAAAATTAAAATTTGAATATTAAAAATTATTTTATTATAGTTTACAAATAGCACTATACCTATTTAAGTAGAATTTGGCTAATTTACTACCTTAAATACAGAAAAAAGTGACTAATTAGACAAACTTACAAATTAGCTGAACAGTTTCGTACAATGAATTTAAAAGATGAGAACTGTAAAGAGTGATAAATTAGAAGAACTGGCATTCTTTGCTGCAATATTTTAAGTAAAAAGTTTCTTATTCTTTACTTTACTTGAAGTAATAGTTTGTCCTATACTTTTACAGGAGTAATAACTTGTCCTGTATTTTTCCAGTTTTATAATTTTAAGAATATGATTTTTCATACTTGCATTTTTCCATGTAATATACATATATAGGAAAAACCAAACACCTATGTGGGTAATGAAAACCAAGGCCTCCTCCCATAAGTAATAATAAGATTATTTTTAAAATGTGTATAAAGATGGGTATATCCAGATTTAGATAAAGGATAATTAGATCTAACAGTAAAAGTATATGTGTATATATATTAGGTTGGCAACTAAGTTCCCGCCATTTTTTTAAATTTAAATTTTTTAAAAGGTTTAATAAAAAATAACAACTAATTGATCAATAATGTATTCACCCTTGTTGTTTACAACTTCTTCCCAACGTTCAACAAGATCTTTAATACTCGTTGGTAGAAATCACCTGATTTCGACTAAAAAAATTGATCCTACCAAGCTCTCAATTCTGCATCAGTATTGAACGAAACTCCGTGCATAGCATTTGAAAGAAATAGATCGAAAGAAGTGGAAATCTGTTGGTTCGAAATCAAGAGAGTACGGCGGGTGTGGCAGCACTTCCCAGCCATGCGTTTGAATGGCTTCCTTGGTCATAATGGCAATATGAGGGCAGGCGTTGTCGTGCAGCAGAAGAACTCCATGCTGCCGATTTGGTCTTTTCTCTTGAATAGCTGTGTTGAGTCGTTCCATCTGTTGAACATAGAGTTCCGCATTGACCGTTTGGTTCCATTCAAGCAATTCGTAATGGATAATCCCTTCCCAGTCCCACCATACGCACAACATCGTTTTACGCGGATGAAGATCTTATTTCATATGCGGTGTCGCTTGTTTACTGGGGCTAAGCCATTCCTTATGCCACTTCTTATTGATGTACTGGCACCATTTCTCATCGCCAGTAATGATTTGGTAAAGAAATCATTGCTTGTGTCCATGAGTTGAGTGGTGACGAGCAAGCAAACCAGCAGAGATTGTGGCTCGTTGATTTTTATTGTTGTCACTTAAAGCATGTGGAACCCATGCTCTATACTTCTGAACCTTTCCCATCGAGTGAAGATGCTTCTCTATAGCAGGGTGGGAGCATTCCATTTTCTCTGCCAGTTCCCATGTCATTTGACGAGAATTTTCATGCAAAAGTTGGTTTAATCGCTCTTCATCAAACTCAACTGGACGACCAGAACGAGGTGCGTCTTTGAGGTCAAAATTTCCATTTTTGAACTTAGCATACCAATCACGAGCAGTTCTTTCAGCTATGGCACCCTCCCCATACACAGCACAAATGTCATGAGCAACTTTTGCGGCCTTAGAACCTTGATTAAAAGCAAAAAGAAAGAGGTGTCGAAAATGCTCATTTTTCTTAACTTGACGTTCCATTTTAATGATCTGAAAATAAACAAAAATTAACTAAAATTAACTAGAAAAAAAAAAAACAGATTCCAAAATGATTCAAAAATAGAATTCTCGAAAAATATAGATTCCAAAATTAAAAAAACGGCGGGAACTTAGTTGCCAACCCAATATATAACTCATACATATACATATATCTATATACAACTCAGCACACACACACACACACACACACACACACACACATATATATATATATATATATATATATATACCGTCGGACTGGCCCTCGTGCCAGTGGCATGTAAAAAGCACCCACTATACTCTCGGAGTGGTTGGTGTTAGAAAGGGTTCTGCCAATCAGTGTTGACCTTTCTCTTATCATCCAACAGTGCCTGTACAGCCTTATCATTGTCATCAAACCAGTCCTGATGAAGCTTTTCTTTTAAGCCTAGAACTGTTTTGGCTGTCTCTGTGATGACTTCTTTGAACTAATTCCATTTTTCTTCTGGTCAACCAGTCAGTGGTCCTATTGCCTTGAATTTGTCATTAAAGTTGGACTAGAACTCCTGCTGGTATTTGATTGAAAGGACTGGCTGTGTTGAAGGCTGGTCTAATGGGCTTTGAGCACTTGTGGTACTGGGGAACAATGTAGATATTGAGCTTGGCTCTTATGAGTCCGTGGTCCATCCAGCACTCCGATCCCCACATTGCCTTGGTGATGAGGACATCATTGCTATCACCCTGGTGGGTGATAATGTATATAATGAAAGGAAGATGCCATTGTTTTGAGTGCGGATACATCCATGATGTCTTATACTTATCAGCCTGTAATCAACAGGTTGTGCTCAACACATTTGCTCAAGACCATTGCTATTCATCTTTTCAACTCCGTGCTTCTCTATAACTCCTCTCCATCACTCCTCATCCCTATCGACAGTGGTGTTGAAGTTGCCTAATATTACAAGCTTGTTGGTAGCAGGTGTGTCATGTAGCACAGTGTCTAAGTCAGCATAGAACTGCTCTCTGATCTTTTCTGTGTATGTCACTGTAGGAGCTTACATGCACATAATGGTAATGAAGCGTTTGTCACTGACAGGGAGACAAAGTTTCATAAGCCTTTCATTTACACCAGTAGGAAGGCTGGGAATCTGTTTCTAGAGTGTGGACTTGATGGTGAATTCAGCTCCGTGTATTCTGTCTTCATGTAAGGCTGTGCCTTTCCAGAAGAAAATGTAGCCACTGCCTGATTCTGTCAGTGACCCTTCCTCAGTCAGCTGAGTTTCACCAACTGCTGCTATGTCTATATTGTATCTTGACAATTATTTGGCAATGAGAGTTGTTCTTCACTGAGGTCTAGCAATGTTGTCTAGAGCCATGAGGGTACATATGTTCCATGTATCAATGATTAGATTATTTTTTTCTCAGTTTGAATTGACCACAAATGGGTAATTCTGTCAGCCACAGTTAGCTAACCAGAACTGTTTAGGACAAGCTTTCTTTAGGCCACCTTTTCTAAGCCCCTCCTTTACTAGAGTGAGCAGTGCTATCCTAAAAAGGTTGCCCAATTGCCTGAGATGCTGCTGAAGTTCTCTGCTTTCCAATATGAAGAACAGTGACCACTGGTCCACAGGCAACTTATATGCAAATTTGTAACTTCTAGTGATTACCTCTACCTGTCCCTCTCACCACTCCCTTATCACTGCAGGACCTGAAATTGACAGTTGGAAGGCTGAGAAGCACAGACACCTGTGTGTGAAGTTAATTTTAGTGGGAGAGCCATTGCACAAGGACGATTTCACTCTTTCAGTAGAAAGAACCTTGAACCCAGTGGCATGGAGAACCATTACAGCTGGAGACTCTTCCTACTACAGTGGATAACCAAGATTCCATAGTGTGTTGTTGTACTCTAGGCACTCCACAATGCCTGCCAGTACTACCTTCCTGACTGTTGGACCTCTCTAGTGGTCTTCTCCACGCAGTCCGCCAGAACTAGTCTTTGACTTGCATGGGTGGACAAGCTCCCATCCCACTGAGGATTTGAGATCCATCAGCTACCCTCACCTGATTTAGCCAGCTAGTCAGAGTGGTTTACAAGTGTGGCTGCTGCACATGCTACAGCAACATGGAGCTGCAGGTGAGAGCTGGGTGCCAAGTTGGGATCCTAGCCACTCCTAGGGAGTGTGACTAGTTCCACCCACCAGGGGTACTACCACTCTCTGAACGCCTCAAGGGGATATACACACATGCATATATACACATACACACACACACACACACCACACATGCACACACACACACCACACATACACACACACATACACACACGCACCACACATACACACACACACATGTATATATGAATACAGACAGACTCATAGACACATGTATATAACGAAAGGAGACTATAGGATTGTTGTGATGATAGTCACGACACCCCCTGCAAGAACAGACTTGATTAAATGACTATAAATAGTAGTGGTCAGTGTGAGATAAAGAGTGGGCATTAATCGCAGGAAGTCATAAGGCATCATTTTGTTAGTTTGTTGGAATATCATTTGTTGGTTCATGTATAGTTCATGGAGTGTTTGCAGGATTGTTATATTGTTGTTACCCTGCTTCATTATATATTTCATTGTTACTACACGGTTATCGTGTAAAAAAGTGTCATCATAAATAGTGGCGATACTACAATACTTGGTGACAAGGATTCAAAGCTCATGCAGGTCAGTTAACAAATTTTTGTGATACAAAGCTGTAAGTGATGGAAGACCTAGTAGCTTCTATAATACAGTTGCAAAAACTGCAGCAAGAACAGCAACAGGAATTGCAGAAACAATTACTTCAGCAACAAGAAAAACAACAATAGTTAATGGAGCTATGTCTTAAGAAGTCCAGAAACACTATCAGTTCATTTTTGCCAGACAGCGTTTCAAACACTATAACAGAATTCAGTTATAACCCAGAGGAGGGTATAACTTTTGCAGCATATTTTAGAAGGTACGAAGAAATCTTCAGGGAAGATTACAAGTCATGGACGGACAACAAAAAAGTAAGACTATTATTACATAAATTGGTGCTGGCTGAACATAAAAAATACTGTAATTTCATACTACTATAGGAAAGTTGGTTATACATCATTAGATATATACCTGACTTTCCTATATAAAATTATGAATATAACGGAACACTGAACTCCAGACTATCAACCTATACAACATTTATTTAGGTGGTAAATATATACATCTTTAGCTCTTGTTGACAGTTGTTACAGCTTCTGTGTGTGTGAGCATAGTTGTTGGGACGTTGTTATGTAGATGTAAGCAAGCTGGCGAGGGTAAGTCCGAAAGATGGAGAGTGACAGCTAAACACGTAAAGAGACTGTCTCCAGGTTGGAATGCTGGAGACACTGCTTGACACGTCCATGCTCATGGCCGGCCGACCGAGAAAGAGAATGAATTGAGCAGGAACACTTGGTTGTTTAATTCCACGCATGCATGAGACTACGCATGCGCACGGCGTTACTACAGGGCTCCCTTGCCAGTGCGAAAACGCACGATAATATGAAATCTGTTAGAACGCCTGAGGCAGGATGGCCACTGAAAACCACCCACAAGATGTAGCACAAAACACACACAAAGAAAAATGAAATAAATGAAATGTACACTCGTGAGAACATGCATGCAATGTACAAATGAAAGAAAGTGTGTGAGTGCACAAGTGTGTGTGAGAAAAAACACAGAACATAGTAAAAGTGTCTGTAGAGAAAAAATCCAGTTCGTACAAGAGTCCCACAAGGAGATAGAATGTCCGTACTCAGGAAGTCGTGGTCAGTTGTGACCGGTTACCTGGTACGGAATATTCAATGAAAGTTACACAAGGAAAATTTGGTCTGTTGTGGAAACATCCACTCTAACAGAGTCGACAAAACCGAGTGTGTTGATATGGTGTGTCCCTGGTGGTGGGGTTGTTGGCGCACGACATTGTGGTAGACAGTACATTGATGGTGAAGACGTCGGCGCAGGAACTGTAATATAGCTGTGTTCTGTATGTGTGGTGGTAATGATGTTGACAGTGGTAATGGGTCAGTTGAAACTTGGCGACGTCGGGGGGAATGCTTGTAGTTGGTAGTAGTAATTGTTGTCATCACGGTGGTAATCTTGGTTGAACGAAGCTGGTGGCGAAAAGGCTGTTTGGTGATGAGTGTTTGAAGAGGTGCGCTTTTACAGATGATCGACAGACAAATCTCTGTACGACCATTAGCGAAAACCTCGAAGAAAAATTTTCTTAACCTAAGATGAAAAAACGACCGTGCAAACTCAAAAAGGAGAAATGGTGACGAATGGAAAAACAGAGGACTCCTTTTATTTAAACGTGTCACACGGTCGAACACCAAAATATATATCAAAGATGATATACAAGTAATTATGTTATACTACGGTAACATAGATTTCGTAAATACCAGTAATGAGACGATAGAAAAGACAACCGTATGAAATGAATAACAAGAGTTATTTAGTGTGGCATAAAAGATGTATGTGTATGTGAGAGTGTGAATGCGACATATAAGAACATAATAAAAAACAGGCCGTCTATATGTATGTGAGATATCACAGCAGTTAGAAAGTCAGTACACGTGAGAGTTTTATACCAAGTTCTTTGAGTACACAATTGGAAAGTCGCAGGCTGTAATTCTTGTCTGTTTATCGTGAGTGGAAACATCCACTCTAACAGAGGCGAGATAAAAACAGCGCTTGTTGATGTTGGTAATACGTAGTAAGTCGTGTTGACTATGGTTGGAGATGTTGGTGGCGTAGTAATCGTAGAATCGTGTTGGTCATGACGATGATGCTGGTTAGTAGTTCAGTCTCCATGGCCGCATTTGTTCTTTAGTCGGGTTCACCAGTTATAAATTGGTAGTCCAGAGTCCATGCCGCGTTTGTTTCTTCGTCGGGGTCACCACTTTAAAGAAAGTGGGTTATTGCAGCTCAGCAGGCTGCGTGTTCGAATCACGTCGGGGTCACCAGTATAGGAAAGTTGGTTATACATCATTAGATGTATACCTGACTTTCCTATATAAAATTATGAATATAACGGAACGCTGAACTCCAGACTATCAACCTATACAACATTTATTCAGGTGGTAAATATATACATCTTTAGCTCTTGTTGACAGTTGTTACAGCTTCTGTGTGTGTGAGCATAGTTGTTGGGACGTTGTTATGTAGATGTAAGCGAGCTGTCGAGTGTAAGTCCGAAAGATGGAGAGTGACAGCTAAACACGTAAAGCGACTGTCTCCAGGTTGGAATGTTGGAGACACTGCTTGACACGTCCATGCTCATGGCCGGCCGACCGAGGAAGAGAATGAATTGAGCGGGAACGCTTGGTTGTTTAATTCCACGCATGCGTGAGACTACGCATGCGCACGGCGTTACTACACTACCTAAAAAAAGCTAGTGAAATTTGTTTCCAGGAAACAATCAAACTACTATCAAAAATATTCAGTGATAAGAATTCCCTATTTAACACTTGATGGGAGTGTTGGAATCTTGTTAAAAGAGAAGATGAAGACTTTGTCACATATGCTGGGACCATGAACTGAATGCGTGAAAGGTTTAAACTGAAGGAACTAACTCTTGATATGCTTAAGTGTCTCGCTTTTGTACAGGGACTTACAGCAAACAAAGATGGAGAAATACATGCAAGAATTCTCACAAAAATTGAACAAGTTTAACATAGTTTAACCCTGCAGACAGTTGCAGAAGAGTGTCAAAGAATGGTAAACTTACATCAGGATATAAAGAAAATTGAAGAGAAGTTCACACAAGTTCAAGCATGCCGACTGGGAAGGTATAACCAAAAAAAAAAAGGTGAAGACTAAATGCATGCTACAGATGTAGAGCCCTACATTTCAGGAAGGATTGTCCTTTCAAAACACAAAAATGTTACAGTTGCCAAAAAGTAGGACACAAGAGCTCACATTGCAGAGTGAAGTTAGGAAGGCTGAACATAAAAAATTTTGACGTTTTCTCAATGGAACATAATATATTTAATAAAGAGGAAATTTGTACATGTAAAAGTAAACATCATCTCAATTATTAATACTGACACATGGATAAGAATTGGGAAACCTATATTAAGAAAAACATCAAAAATTGCATGACAGGTTAAAAATTACACTTCATAGGCGAAATGTGGAATGATATCACATTTCAGGGAAAAACCTGTAGATCAAAAGTTTTCGTGGTGAAAAATGCAACCAATCTGATCAGTATGGACTGGTTGGAGTTGTTTTACTTATGGGACCTCTCTATAAGTCTGTTCTGTAAAAAAATAAATGGCTGTCCCACCAGTAAAAATAATTCAGCAGCTGAATTGAAGAAAAAATTTAAAAACTTGTTTCCTGAAGTGCTGTCAGATAAATTAGGTCTTTGTTCTAAGGCTAAAGCCTGTTTTCAAATAAAGGAAAACGTCATACTTGTATTCAAACCTAACAGAAAGCAGGTAGTGGAAGAAAAATTAGACAGACTGGAGAAATTGGGAATTATTCAAAAAGTAGATTATTCTAAGTGGGCAATACCAACAGTGTGTCAATTTTCTACTGGTATGAATGACTGTCTAAAAATGTGCCACTGTCCACTGCCTACTCCAGAGGATATTGTTGCAAAATCAAATGGTGGCAAAATATTTTCAAAACTAGATTTGTCTGATGTATATCTACAAATTAAAGTAGACAAGGAATGCTCAAAGCCTCTAACAGTGAGTATGCACAGAGGACTAAACAAATATAATAGATTGTCATTTGGTCTGAAGGTCACACCTGCAATATTTCAACAGGTTATGGATGTGATGTTGGCAGACTGTCAATTTGCAATTCCATACCTTGATGATGTATTAAAAGTGAATCTCATGTGAAGTGGGTTTTTCAAAAAATAAGAGATTACGGTTTCACTCTCAGTGAGGAGAAATGTGAATATTTAGGACAAATTATAGATAATAATGGAAGACAACTTGACCTGTTGAGGGCAGATGCAATAAAAATAAGCCTCCCCCACTAACATGATGACATTATAAGCTTTACTTGGCCTAGCGAACTATTATCAAAATTACATACCAAACATGTATTAACCGAGAGCTTCACTTAATAATTTACTAAAGAATGATGCCAAATAGGATTAGTCAAATAACTATCAAAAGGCATTTCAGGATATTAAAAAAATATTAATTTCAGATTTGTCGCTGGCTCATTTTGATCCTGCAGTGAAGATTGTTGCAGCTTCTGACGTTTCTGAATATAGTGTAGGAGCAGTTTTGCTACACAAATATAAAGATAGTATTGTGAAGGCAGTAGTTCATGCCTCATGTGTTCTGATTGCTGCAGAAAAAAACTACAGTCTGATAGAGAAAGAAGCTCTAGCGATTATTTTTGCCATGAAGAAATCTCACAGATTTCTCCATGGTAGAAGTTTATGGCTTCAGATGGACCACCGACCATTACAATCAATTTTTGGATTGAAGAAAGGAATACCTACCCATACATCTAACAGATTACAATCCTAGGGTACAATATTGTTAAATTACAACTTTAAGATAGAGTACATTCCTTCTAAGAAAATTGGCCATGCAGATTGTTTATCTAGGCTAATTCTGGAGAATACAGAACCACTGGAAGATATGATGAGAGCCACACTACAATCAGAAAAGGAAATTAAAAACGTTATGTGTAATGTCATTCAGGAGTTACCAGTGACTATACAAGATATAAAAAGTAAATCAGCAGAGGATAGATACATCATAAAAATGAAGGAAACCTTGAAAAATAAACAAAAGAGAAGCACAAATGCGAACCATTTTTCACTCTGCGTCGATGTATTAATGTATGCACAAAGAGTGGTAGTACCAACTGCACTACAAAAACAGATATTACATGAATTTCATAGTGGACACCTGGGGATATCAAGAATGAAAGCTTTGATGAGGAGTTATGTGTATTGGCTGACAATGGACTGTGACATTGAATATTTGGTAAACTCATGTAGAAGTTGTGTGCTAGCAGCCAAGGCACCACTGGTGAAAAACCAATCATGGTCCAGGGTACATATAGACTACACTGGAGAGAAGCAAAAAGAGTGTTGACAGATGATGAAACATACCAGAATAAAAAACAAAATCCAGTAAGGGCAAAAAACATGATATACATACATATATCATCATCCTCATCATTTAATGTCCATGTTCTATGCTAGCATGGGTTGGATTGTTTGACAGGATCCAGTGGATTAAGAGACTGAATTATGATTCCAGTGTCTGTTTGACATGGTTTCTACGGCTGGATGCTTTTCCTAATGCCAACTGATTTACAGTGTGTATTGAATGCTTTCCTGATGCTACCATACAGTTCACAAGAGTACAAACCCTAAGGGACAGAGCGGGGGGGGGGGCTAAAGTATACAAGAAGTGGAAGTGGAGTTAAAGCAGGTTCTTTTAGAAGAGTTGCATAGCTAATCACATTTAGTAAGGGAGAAAGAGAATGATCAGTAGAAGCTGCAAAGAGATAGTGGAGGTGAGGTGTCCAAGTGCACCCTCAAGGTGAACAGAAGTGAGGGGAAGCTGCTACTTTGTATGGGAAGCAGGGGATGAAGAAATGGAGAGGTCACCTGCAACAAAAAATTAGGTGGGTTGAAGGGTGACCATACCAGCACGGTCATCTTTCTTGCACACTATACCTAAAACTTCTTATGTTTAGTTTTTCTCATACACACTCACATTGCACATCCACATCATGCTCGCTTCATTTCTTTTTTCTTTTCTGAAGTCCTCTGCATTCAAGTTCCATGTTTCACTCCCATGCAGCCTTGCAGTTCAAACACAAACATCATACAATCTCATCTTCACTCTGCAAAAGACTTTTGTTGAAAACAATGGTATTAGCTCCCTTAACTTTCTTCAAACCATTCTTACTTTGACTACTGTACTTTCAGGGCAACCACCTCCTTTGCTAATTACATCTGAGATAACAAAATCTATTGACTACTTTATGTAAGCCATCCAGGCATTCAAGAAAGTCTATTTTGGGTTTGTTTGTAGCATGTACTGCTCCTGTGCATTTATCAAAGTTTTATGTTCCCTGCTAGTCTGCCCTTTTACCAACCACATGGTTCCAGGTTCAGTTCCACTTCATAGCACCTTGGGCAAGTGTCTTCTACTATAGCCTCGTACCGACCAAAGCCTTGTGAGTAGATTTGGTAGACAGAAACTGAAAGAAGCCCGTCGTATATACATGTATGTGTATGTGTTTGTCCACTCAACATTGCTTGACAACCGATGCTGGTGTGTTTACGTCACCGTAACTTAGCGGTTCAGCAAAAGACCAATAGAATAAGCACTAGGCTTACAAAGAATAAGTCGTGGTGGTCGGTTTGTTTGACTAAAGGCAGTGCTCTAGCATGGCCACAGTCAAATGACTGAAACAAGCAAAAGAGTAACTTGAGTATGTATAGCTTAAATGTATAGAGTTTATACCTACTCCATTTCTGTATATCAAACAAGGCCGTTTCCTTGAACAGTTGAGGCATAGTCCAGAAGGTTTGTGACTTATTTAGGAGAAGCAGTTATAAATGCCTTAGATTTTTATAATTTTAGTATATTATTGCTGTAAGTTGATCTGCCAACATTTTTATTCCAGATTGAAGGAGATGGCTGTGACAGAACTTTGAACACACCCTTACTAAACATTGTTTGTCACAACTAACTATGCAAAATACAGTTGAGACATGAAGGCAATTTGGAAGCTCACTATGCAGCAAAGTTTTGTGTTAAACTGGGCAAAAGTGCTACTGAAACTTACGAAATGTTCCTGGCTGCTTATGGATTAACTCAAGCATCAGGTTTTTACTAGACTAAGAGGTTCAAGGATAGTAGGGAGGAAAAGAGAGATGATGAGAGGAGAACATCAGATCTGATTGAGAAAATTCACTTTTCTGGATGAAGATTGTCATATGTCTATAAAGACAATAAGAATACAGTTGGAGTAACAACTGTACACAGAATTATTCATGAAGATCTAAGCATGCACAAAATTTGTGCACAGTTTTTCATAGTTTGCTCAGTGATGAACAGAAGGAAAAGCACATTGGTGACTGCAAGGAGATGGTTGAGCTTATTATTTCAAGTCCACTAGGAAGCTCGTGATGATTCCCTTTTCAAACAGCAAGAGCAACATCTATATGCACTGGGTTCCCTCTATCCAGACAGTTAACAAAAAATACTTTGGTACCTTTTTTTGTTGTGGAGATTTTGAGTGAGTTCAGGAAAAGATTTCATCACCTGCACCAAGACAATGCACCAGTCCACAATTCCATTCTAGTAACCAGCTACTTGACAGAGACTGGTATCAAAACTGTCTCTCACTCTCCCTACAATTCAGGTCTTGTTCCCTGTGACTTTTGGTTGTTCCCTAAGCTGAAGGAGAACCTCAAGGGCAGTTGTTTTGAAGACTTTGAAGGAAGCTGTGATAAGGATCCTGGACACCTTCACTTTGGCCATGGTGCTGTCACAAAGTGGCTGAAGCATGACAACAATGCACTGAATTTAGAGAATCCTACTTTGAAAGATATTAGAATTTTGTACTTCTTTGAAATTAATAAGTGCCTCTCCTGAAAAACTCTCAAAAATTCTGGAATGCACCTTGTATCAGGGTCCTCTATTCTTTCCTACTTATTAAAACCTTCAAGTTTGCTAAATTTACCTTAAGACTTCTTGATTCTATACTCAGAATTTCCTCTCCAATTTTCCTATAGATTCAGCTATGAACTAGAGCATCAATATATAAGAGTTCCTTTGGACAGCCAGTCTTAAATTTCTTTGTAATGGCCTGTAGGATTATGATGATTGAACCATGATGGACTTCAACCTCCATGCTAAATTCATCACTGAACATTTTTATAAACAGACATTGAAATACTGAGTGAGTTGGTATTTTAGAAATGAAGAAAATCTCAAACACAGGATAATAGTTGTGAAAACAGCTTAGAGGATTGGGTAAAATACCCTTACAGACAGAAAAAGTGATCAGCAAGCTATTACAGAGAATCAAACTACATATATATATAAATATTCTATAATTATATGCATAATTATAATCAAGGGTCAGCTGATAGCTTTGCCACGCTCTAATTTTAGAAATAGGAGCTAAATGCCTTTTCTACTACCATATAGATCTCCCAGACAGTAACACTCTATTTTACATAGGCAAAAAGAAAAAATAATGAATCCACACAACTCAGATTAACTACATATGCATTTTGAGATTAAAGTAAAGTTATAATTACTTACTTATTTCTCATCTTCAGAGAAATAAGTAATTATAACTTTACTTTAATCTCAAACGTGTATGTAGCTAATCTGAGTCGTGTGGATTCATTAGTTTTTCTTTTTGCCTACGTAAAAAAAAGTGTGTTACTGTCTGGGAGATCTTTATGGTAGTAGAAAAGGCATTTAGCTTCTATTTCTAAAATCAGTGCATGGCAAAGCTTATTAGCTGAGCCTTTGATTATAATTATGTATATAATTATAGAATATTTGTACCTAGAATGGTTATTTTTAATGTACTGACTACTTGGTAAAATTATTAATTAATTAATCAATTTTACCCTTTTATTATTATATTTCATGTTGAGAACAATTTAGGTCTTATTAGACACAAGATGTGATCTATTTCTAGCACATTGAATGTCCACGTTAGTGGTCAACGTCATATATAAAAATGTACTTTAATCCCCTGAGATTGCAGATACTGTTTCTGAATCTCTTTGATTCTTTAAATGTGCTAGCTTCCTGGTAATTAATCGATATTAATTAATATATGATTTTTTGCCATATTTTTTAATAATATATTAACCCTTACCGAGTTCTCATACTGGATATATGCGACGCAGTAAATATTCTCTGCAGACATATTCCTGGAATTAGCGCGTCAAAATGAAGACTTTTGAATTTTACCATTAAGCTGTAATTAGCAGAACCATATACACGCGCACCTATGGCGGTGGGCAACTTTGTATGGGGTTCTGATGATTATGGTTCCATTACAAATCAGGCTGAAGAGAAATAAACAGTCGGTAAGATTGTTAAATTTTGAAACCGGTCCCTGTTTAATAATGTTCCTTTTCGGTGATTTTAAATGTCTTGCCCGCTTACGTTTTGGTATCACGCTATATTTCATGTTGAGAACAATTTATGTCTTATTAGACACAAGATGTGGTCTATTTCTAGCACATTGAATGTCCACGTTAGTGGTCAACGTCATATATAAAAATATATATATATATATATATATATATATATACAGGATCTTGCAGATAAATTGAGACAATTTTTATGATTATAAATACTAAAATAATGGTAGTAGACAGATATAGTTTTAATGTTACATTTATTACAACAAAAACATTTATCACTCAATATGGCTGCCCTTTTGGGCAATTACTACCTCTACACAAGAACGAAATCATTTTGCAGCAGCTGCAACCTCCAGCTATTTGATTTTGGATGTTGTACGCATGATGCAGGTCTTCACCCCATTCGAGTGTCAATAGTTTTATTGACACTTGAGTATGGTGAAGTGTTGGTCCTTGTTTGAAGTATGCCCCATAAAAAGTAATCAAGAAGGTTGAGATCTGGGCTATTACTGAATCAGATGTTGGCACTCACAACAAATGACACCTTCTCACCAAGGAAGGCCTGTATTGCTTTTGATCCATGGTAAAGAGCAGAATCCTGGATAAGCACCACATTATCAAGCCCAAACTTCTGCTCCATCAGAGTAACAGAGAGTTATTCAGGATGTCCAGATATTCTTTTGTGCCAATCTTCAAGCCAGACTCAATGAAGTGTGAATCCATGACACTTCCCTCACTCACCACAACTCCAAATACCATCACAGAGGCAGGATTCTTAGTCTCAAACACAAGGGGAGGGATGTCAGAGGGGTTGTATGCAATCACTCGAGAATTTCTGCAATTCACCTCAGCGTCCACAGTAAACTTCTTCTCATCAACAAACATGAGAGTTTTTCCTGCACCTTGATGCTTGATAAATGACAAGCTTTGGGCATGTCTCGGCTCTCATTGCTTTGGCCTTGGCTGTTAGGAAATGACGGCATCGTCGAACATAGCTAGTTGTACTAAGGTTCCTGTTCACAGCTCTGGTCACTGTGGAAAGGCACACATTACATTTCTTTGCAAGAGTTGTCATGGAAGTGGATGGGTTGGCTTCAATCAAGTGATTGAGGCCAGCGAGAAACTTTGGATTGCTGTTGGAATCACTTTGAGTTTTGTGTTCATTTCTATCAATCTTTCCCTCTTCTTTAAAATATTTATACACAGGATAAACTGTTGCTTTTGGAAATTTCATCAACTTAGGAATTTTATTGGCAGTGTGACCAGTACATACCAAAACAACAATGACAGAACAATTCTGTAGTTCTATGACTTTCTGCTGTTGAATCAGTTCACTATTTACCTGAAAAATAAAAGATTAAATTTTCAAACAAGCAAGGTTTTGTCAACAAATGAAATCTTAAACCCACTAAGTCAACTGCTTAAAATTGGTCGCAATTTATCTGCAAGACCATGTATGTATATATGTATGTATGTATGTGTGTGTGTGTGTGTGTGTGTGTGTGTGTGTAGAAAGGGTCTATTTACAGTATCAAAGGCCTTCATTAAATCAATGAATACTGGGACAAGATCCATATTCTGCTCATAGCACTTCTCCTGCATCTGTCTTGCTGTGAAGATCATATCCATTGTCCCTCTACCAGATTGGAAGCCACATTGAGATTCAGATAGGACATCATTTACGAGATACCCATTCAGGCGGGTAAGAAGAATATTTGCCAGAACCTTGCCAGCAGCTGATAGAGCAATACCTCTGTAGTTACCATACATTGTTCTAGCTCCTTTTCCTTTATATAGAGGAAGAATAATTGCATCCTTCCAGTCCTTAGGCATTGCACCATCCCTCCAGACTGCACTAATAAGTTCATAAAAAGATTGTATGATGTAATCACCACCAAATCGCAAGACCTCAGCATGAATTCCATCCTTTCCAGGTGCCCTACCAAGATTCAATTTACTTATTGATGTCATTACTTCATCTGTTGAGGGCGTGGAGTTTAAGGAGCCGATGACAGGTCTTTGTTGCATAGTATCAATTACTGTTTCATCCACAACTGACTCATGGTTTAGGAGTTCAGAGAAGTGTTCAATCCAGTGACCTGTGATTTCTGTTGATTTAGTGAACAGAGTGGAAAACTCCTTGGAAAGCAAAGGAGCTGATGTGGAGCTTTTAGGCCCATAAGCTTGCTTCATAAGATGGTAAAGCTTCTTGCTGTCATTTGCATCAGTAGCAGCCTGAACATCACAAGCAAGATCCTCCCACCAAGTGTTCTGCATCTTCCTGAGAGATCGCTGCAGTAGTGATTTTACACTGCTATATTGGGCAAGTGCTAGATTTCGCTGCACAGCAGAGAGTCCTCTGTGTAGCAATACATTGTGGGCATGGTGCTTTACCACCAATAGTCACTGAACTTCAGCATCATTTTCATCAAACCAGTCTCTGTATCTGGCAGTAGCATATCCTAGTGTTTCAGCAGCACATTGAAGAACCTGGTCTCGAAAATCTTCCCATGCTGCAATATTTTTAATGCTGGACAAGCGAGTCTGAAGCTCTTTCCTCATCACAGCATCATATATGTTTCTTCACAGTATCATATATATTCAGACGCCGAGGAATGCTGAATGGTCCTGAAACTTTGCTCTATAATTAAATCATTGCATGATGGGATGGAGGCTTGGGTCAATGTTGGTGGTGGCATGGTGGGACCCATTCCTGTAGAGAATGGTGTTAAGCAGGGGAACATCCTTGCCCCAACTCTCTTTTCTTTGTACTTTGCTGCTGCTTTTACTCATGCTTTTGCTAAGGTTAGCTCTTTGGGAATATATGTCAGATACCGATTTTCTGGCTGCATCTTTAATCTGCGCCGATTTGCTGCCAATTCAAAAGTTCTCCAGTCTATTATTCATGATCTCCTTTATGCAGATGACTGTGACATAATCATTCATACAGTGGATGACATGCAAATATTCATGAATTGTATTTCTGCTTCTTGCAAGGCATTTGGACTCAGCATTAGCCTGGACCAGACTGTTGTAATGTTCCAGCCTGCACTAGGAAATCAGAGATGTCTCAGACACATTCTCAATGTTGGCTAGACTTTAAAAATTCCAGACACACTGGTCCTGAGGACAGCTGATATCTTGAGTATTGAGGTGATGGTGCATAAGCACCGGTTATGTTGGACTGGACACCTTATTAGAATGAAAGATAGCAGGATCCCTAAGCAGATGCTATATGGAGAACTTGTGAATGGAAAGAGACCCCAGCAGAAACCAAGGCTGCAATTTAAGGACTGTGTCAAGTCCTCATTAAAGGCCTGTGATATGCAGGAGACTGACTGGGAGAACAATGCCTGTCATTGTCACAGACAGAGGAAGCAGATTAAGGAGGGGTGTCGGCACTTTTGCGAGAGCATGTATTCAGCATGAAGAACTTAAGCGTGCTGCATGAAAGTGCGTGACTGGTGTAGTGAATGGGGAAAGCTTGATCTGCAATGTTTGCAGTCGTGTATGCTTGTCAAGAGTAGGGCTTATTAGCCACCAACGGAGCTGCAAATGCAAAATAAAAGTTAGTCCTAGAGTGCACAATGTTCCTGAAGGTCAGCAATGGTCTTCTTCAGTCACAAGTGGATGGCCATCAACATGATGTATATCTATAATATAAATTGAAGTTGGCCGAGCGTTGTATTCTTTCTTGTCTTGAGGTTCACAGTCAAACGGCTGGGTGGATTCGCGTGAAAAATAGCACACATGTGGAGACGGGTGCATAGACTGGAATGCGCTTTCTATTTTTTCCTAGCCCCATACTTACTGAGAAAATCGATTAAAACAACCTGCATGCATGTATGTAAGTGTGTGTCACTGAAGCCATTCATACATATGTACTTATAAAAATAAATAAACTGAATGATAAATTTCATTTATCTCTCTCTCTCTCATATACACATACACCATCAACATTACTCTCTCTGTTGCGCACACCCCATCAAACATACACACTCACACACACAGACATACGCATGCACATCAATTCTCCCCCCTCACCACAACTTCAAAAGAAGTTCAGTCATAAAGCTGTCTATATCTCTTCATTCGATGCCCACTTCAAAAGATCACCTTCCCTTTTCACTTGTCTGGCCATTGATCGACAGATAAAACAAACCAACTCCTGCTAAATGCAAAAATCCCGCCAAAAATCCCGCCAAAAATCCCGCCAAAAATACACACACATACACACGCAAACGGACATTTCATGTCTTTCAGTTTCTCTATGATTATACATGTCAAAAACAATAGCTCATTTTAATCTTCAACAGGTATGTATCAATTTCTATAATATAAATTGTTTTTCTATAAGTGTGTAACAATTACTTATTCCATACTTCACTTTTCTTAAATTGGATACATCTGCTATTAATTCTTACACACAATTTTCCCGTTCATTCTTACAGCTTAATTTTCTGTTAAAGCAATTCTTAACATCAACTTCTTCACATAATACACAGAATTCTTACATTAATACAGTAGGGTGTTTTGAGGGAGATTTGGCTGCTATTTCTACCAGGTCTACCTACCATGTAGAGGTCTGAACTTATTTTTCATTCACTGATTTGCATTTCAAATGTTATTCTGCCATTAACACCAGTTGCTTTCTCTCTCACATACACCCACACTCACACACATGCACGTCCATTTCATATATCTTTCAATTTCTGCTCTCTGCAAATAAAATTTTTATGGATAAAACTGCTTACAAAAATTGTGATTAATGTATAATTTCTTTCTATGTTCATAATTAAATAAATCTTTTAATGATTAGACAGATGTTCTATAGAATAGCTCTCACAAACAGACTACATACAATTTCTTTCTTCACAACTCCTGAAGCCATTTTCTGAGGATCAAATTGAAACGGGACACGAAATGATCAGGTTGAGAAACACTGTTATAGATTATGCCTAACCGAAAACAATCACAGCCACATCATCCAAACAGACTAGGTGAAACTGGGTTTAGCTGCTAGTATATATATATATATATATATATATATATATATATATATATATAAATATATAAGAAATTAAGAAATTAACTATTTTTCTATATTTTCTCAACCTTTTCAAAATTTTTCATTCATTTTATATGATTTTATCTGTTCATATTTTATAATTTAGTTATACCAACTTTTTTCCATCCTAGCATTTTCCCTTGTAAAGTATCTTTGCTTTTAAATGATATTTAAAATGATGTAGATTTTTCTATTTACACGGTTTATGTATATATTAATTTGTATAGCTTGTGTATCATGTGGTTTTTGTATTGTGCCAACATTTATGACCATTTGTGAAATTTGTGTTCTTTGTAAAATGTTTTACCTTTTTCCTTATATTCATTTTTACAAATTCATTTAAATTTGATATCCCTATTTTCATTTTCCATCACATGATCCCAGATTTTCACAATTTTAACAATTTGTACATTGTACTGTTGACTCATTTTTATATTTTATTTTCATTTTTATTTTATTTTATTTTATTTCACCTATCAAGGTGGTATTTTCCATTAGACATGCTTTATCTTTGTGCCGGTTCTAAACTGTTCCTCTATTTAAACTAAAGTTTTTGAGAGTATAGTGTGAGTGGTGTCTGATGAACGTATGCATATGAGAAACTATTGCGATAAGTACATGTAGTTGAAACGTTTAGTAATATATAAATATATATATTATAGGCACAGGAGTGGCTGTGTGGTAAGTAGCTTACTTACCAACCACATGGCTCTGGGTTCCGTCCCACTGCATGGCATCTTGGGCAAGTGTCTGCTACTATAGCCTCGGTAAATGGAAACTGAAAGAAGCCCATCGTGTGTATATATATATATATATATATATGTATGTATGTATATGTATATGTATATGCATGTGTGTCTGTTTTTGTCCCCCAACATTGCTTGACAACCGATGCGGGTGTGTTTACATCCCTGTAACTTAGTGGTTCGGCAAAAGTGACCAATAAAATAAGTACTAGGCTTACAAATAATAAGTCCTGGGGTCAAGCAAATGCTCGACTAAAGGCAGTGCTTCAGCATGGCCGCAATCAAATGACTGAAACAAGTAAAAAAAAAAGAATAATATATATATACAGCATGCATGGCTATGTAGTTTCAGATTCAGTCTCAGTCTAGCCAAAGCCTTATTAATCAATTTAGTAGATAGAAACTTAAAAAAGCATGTTGTATGTATATATATATATATATATATATATATATATATATATATATATATATATATATATGTGTGTGTGTGTGTGTGTGTGTGTGTGTGTGTATGTGTATATATCATGGCATTGAAAACAGACATATTGGTATTGAGGGCTGTTCATTCTCCCAGATAATAAACATTATCTCCTATAATTTTTACCATTCATACAAGCGTAGTACAAGAAACACCCTTTTTTAAAAAAAAGATCATAGCAGTAATCAAACAGTGAAATACATACCATGTGGAAAATTACTATACATACACCATGGCAACAAAAGAACCCAGAATCAGCTATTGCGGATCGTGGAATTATCAAGAAAAATTCCAGAGGACTTTTGAGCTATACTATTTCTACAGAAAGACTGGGGAAGATTCTTCAATAGGCTTAAAGAACATTGGGATAAAAAATACCCAACATTCTTAAATTTTTCAGAGAAACAATTACACCAGTAAGCTAAATTTGTTGAAAAGAGATAAACCACCCTACCAAATAAAGTCACTCAGTCAAAATGTGCAAATGATAATTCTTATATTAACATCACAGTAAATTTCTTCCCTGAAGAGACAGTGAATGATAAGAAACACAACCACAATGAACACAACAATAACAAACATAACAAACAAAAATAACAATAACAAACATAACACAGACATGTAGCAAACATTTATGATCTCACAAAAATAAGTGAGGAATATAAAATATTAAAATTATGGCTTGCATCAAGGTTCAAACAGAACTTCACTACTTATATACATAAGGTACTGCATGAAAGAATGATACCGACATGAGTTGGGGAAAAAAACCTACTGACTTGATGTTATCTGCAATCAGCAAAATTGTGAGAGAAAAAACAGCTCAAATTCAAAGCCCCAGCTTTTGGACAATAAATACCCTACTATATTATGCCACAATAACTGTGCACCAACAGGTGGGAGCAAAGAAAACCGATCTAAAGGATAATACTAAACCAAAACGAATTACCTCCCTCTAAAATAACATCAATAGAGTCAAGAAAAAGATTGGACAGTTGGACGCTATCATCAACTGTAAAGCTAAAACTGAATTCATGAATCACCAGCTATGACTGCATGATACATTCTCCAAATTGTATGGGAATTGCCACCTAGAAATACTCACAAGTAAACTGATCGCCCCAAAAAACAATCTACACACGATAAGAGAAAAACTTTGTTACTGTAAAAAATTGCATGAAAGAAAAATGATAAACCGCAAGTTTGTCTAAAATCCACAAGCTATATATTGCAGTATGAAAGGCAATACCATCATGATAGTAAATGCTCCTCTCCAGGAAAACCTGGAGTTGTTCTGGCAGGGAATCTGGAATGTAAACAAAGATCATAATTATAATGCAACATGGTTAAACAAACTATAAAATGAGTATTGTGTAAATACCTCTCCTAAAACACTCCAATTGGAAAATCACCTGCAAGAGACCTAATAGTAGACTGAAAAAAGTTCATGTTCTACAGGGAAATTTTCACAACCATATTTTAAAAAACAATGGACACTGAGCTGGATATACTAGATTGGCTGATGGTTGCCCAAGAACAAAGAGATCCATGTGTCCAAAAACTACAGCTATCTGCATTTAAGAAGAACATATCTCACAATGCTTTTTCAGTGCCAGTGCTAGTACCAACTCTTGGGATATTGGACTGGCCACTTGATGAGATCCACAGCCTGAACATCAAAACTAGAAAGGTACTGACCACCACTGGTAACTTCCACATTAACAATAATACCAATAGGATCTATATGAGACAAGGTGATGGCAGTAGAGGCATATGATCAGTTCAAACAGCCTTTGAATGTCATATTGTATAAATCAGACAACACCTGCTGAACAATAAAGAAAGAAATGAGTACATTTCATGCATATTCAAAAGTGAGAGCAACAGCATCTTCAGAGATGGAGAAGAACTGCTGTGCAGATACTCTGAGAATCCAACTGTCTCATGCAACTCAAAGGAGGCTGGACTGGCTTACCTAAACAGAAACTTGGAGGAGAAGCAGGCAAAAAGCAATGCATGGGTTCATATATCATGAGATAGAGGATAACAACAGCATTGACAGGAAGAGTAGCCTCTTCTGGACCCATGATAGATACATTACATCCCACCAAGAAAGATATGTCTTCCCTATTCAGAAACAGGAGATAGCTACTAAATATCTGATGGACAAGAGAGACAAAGATATCACTCACATCGTCAGTAGCTGCTCCAAAAAGTGTATGAGATACTACCTGCTCCTGAAGCTTGATGTGGTTGCATGTACTATTTACAGTACTATCCACAGGAAGGATTACCCTGACATTTACATCAAAGGCATGTCAGAACTATCATGTATTCACACCTTTAAAAAACAATGAATATTGGTGGAACACTCCAATAAAAATAGCCTGATATTGTCTGTGGGGCAAGAAACAAAAGTCATGCTGCCCAGTGGATGTAAATGTACCAATAAAATGAGAACATTTATGGTGAATTAATGTGGAACTTATAGGTCTTGTACTCTGACTACAAATTCTCATTTGTACCTATCATCACAGGTACATTAGGATATGTACCTACAAATCTACACAAAACCCTAAAAATACTTGGTTTTGTGAAAAAAGAACTTAAGAAACTGGCACGGATTCTCCAAATCCAATCTATTTGTGGCACATGGAAGATCTGTAAGACATTCCAAAGATTTTCCATCTGAGATTCTTTAGGTTAATAGATGCACACACGAAAGCATGTGCAACTCAACCACATATCTAGAAGCATCAAAAACTCTCTTGACTCAAAAAGTCTTGTTGCATTATTAGCAACCAGCTTGAATTCTCTTAAGAAGAACTTGAATAATACTTGGAGGAAAATACATGCATACATAGAACGAAATTAGATGAGAAGGTTAATTAAGATGTAAAGAAAGAAAGGACATAGAGGTACCTCTGGGCAGTGTAAAGAATGAAATTCTGGAGAAGGAGAGAAAAAAGGAATGAGATGTGAAGATGGTGGGGAGTAGGAACCTTACATAGGAATGAATGAATACACACACACATGCACATTCTCTGATACACACACATGCATTTGAGTAATGATAATGTTTCAACCTCTAATGACTGAGAATAAAATTTTACATAATTCACAAAACTTTTTCTGTCATTTATATATACAAATACATATGCATATTCCATGTATTTGTACTTCTTTTTCTAGATTAATCCAACTTTCATGATGGAACCTGTTACAAGAAGAAAACGTACTTTGGCTACATCATCTTCAGTAAGTTGTACTATCTTTTTGTTATTTCATTTAACACTCTAAGTTTTAAACAGTCCTTGATACTAAACTTTGGTTAGAGGCTGTAAACAACAGAGTGCACCTCCTCCACTCCTATTACATGAAACCCATAGCTTCTAAATATGTTGTTCACAAAGAACTCAGCTTTGTCACACAACATGAAAATTAACATACTGACAGCAGACTTAGTTACGATAATGAACAATGTGTCCCCACTATGCTAACCTTATGAAATAAAAAAAGAAACATACAGAATTTCATGCACCACATGCAATTCTCTGGGTATGATCAAAAAGATAGGGTTTGAGTATACAGGGTGCTAGAAAGAAGTTAGATAACATTATATGTAATGAAACCAGTGGTGCCTGCCCTGTGACAAAGCAAGCAGGGTGAACAGATGGTACAAAACCAACAAATATTAAGGTGTAATGTTTTCAGAGGCCACAGCCCATGGAGAACCAGCCTGTAGATTTAGGAAAGCTCTGAAGGAGACCAAACTCAACATTAAGATCGTTGAAAAACCAGGGAATTCCATCAGATCACAACTATGTAGGATGTACCCATTTGAGAATACCATATGCACCAATGATAACTGCATGGTATGTAGGATCAACCCTGGCATTAACTGTAGAACCAGAAATGTAGTCTGCAGCATAAGGTGCATAGAAGGTGCTTGTAAAGACATGAACATGACATACATAGGAGACACATCTAGGAGCATTACGGAAACACTAAATGAACATTTGAGACAATATGACGATAAAAAACAGTCCTCCATACCAAGGACCAGCATGGAGGCAACCTGGGTCAACTTGACATCCACATTTTATCCAAGCACCCAAAAGACTCAACACTCAGACAAATACAGGAGTACGTCCTCATAAATGAAACATCCCCAGTACTAAATAGGAAATATATGTAGTAGGTAATCATACCCCCATACCCACAGTTTATATTTATATACAAGTAGAATAGTTAGTGGGCTGTTATGTAGATGTATGTATGTGTGTGTGTGTATATATATGTATACGTATATGTATGTATATGTGGTGTTATGGGCTGTGACGAGCTATGTGTGGTGGTGGAGAGGGGTGAGACAAACAGAGGTGAAGCCAGACCGGAAGGGTCAGATCGGAAGTCGGCGACACGCGGTCGGAGGCTAGCACATGGGGCCAGCGAGAAAACAGCGACGTTACGAGAAAGACGTGTTCTGATTAGGAGCGATCGTGTACCCAGCTGTGGTCGGCAAGGTAAGGTCCAACGCTTCATTCTGTCCTTTCGCTTCTTGTTGTCTTCTTCCTCCATCGCACCACAAGCTATTTCGGCCCATAAGAAAAAAAAAAAAAAAAAAAAATTATGAGTGTAGTCAGGATTGCTAGTGATATAATTAAGCCGTTTTGCGGCGACACGGACGTAGTCGCATGGCTAAAGAAGATGAAGCTGGTCGCGAAGCTCCAGGGAATATGCGACTTGGCAAGTTTTCTACCGCTCTACTTAGATGGTCCGGCGTTGGCGCTATTTTTAGAGATGGAAGAGAGGGACCAAGTTAGCGCAGAGAAAATAGAAATCCGCTTGATGGAGGCCTTCGCAGAAGGGATGTTCGAGGCGTACGCTCGCCTGGGGAGAGCGAGGTGGACCGGCGAACAGGTTGACGTGTTTGCCAACAAACTTAGGAGGTTGGCTAGACTGGCGGGGTACGAGGGAGAATCGCTGGATCAAACAGTAAAGTTGGCGTTTGTGACTGGGTTTCCTGACCACCTGTCGGTCGAATTGCAGAAACTGCCGGACGTGAGTACCATGCCCATGGCGGATATAATATCAAGAGCTCGTATGTTAGTTTCCTGTCGTAGGTCGTCACCGCTGGTAGCAGCGGCGACAGCAAAAGGTGGCCAGCCAAGGAGTGGCGGAGAGGGGTCAAACAAGGAACGTGCGCATCCGTTCAAAGGTCAGTGTTTCCGGTGTCAGGGCCCGCACATGGTGCGAGACTGTAAGTTACCTAAGCCTGAGGTCATCTGCTACCGTTGTCGTGAAACGGGGCATATAGCCACCGAATGTCTGCAGGGAAACAGTCTAAGGGAGACTACTGCGCCAGCGGTCTCCCTTTCAGATCATTAATGGCGCAAATTTTTCTACCCGTTGTTGATGTGCTAGTGGATGGGAAGATGTCGCGTGCCCTTGTGGACCCGGCTGTACAACGACCCTGATGACTCCGGGAGTGGTAGAGACGTGGAGTGGAGAAAGCAGTGTGAGGGCAGTCGACGGAAGAGAGGTACGCTGTGAAGGCATTACTGACGTGCAGATTGAGGTGCAAGGAGCAAAGCTAACGCTGCAAGCAATTGTAGTTGGCCGCTTGGTGGATGAGATTGACATGGTGTTGGGGATGGATGCCATCAACCATCTTGGTGGCGTTAGGATTGCAGGAGATGAGGTCACGTTCGGAAGCGTGGGGGCATCGTGCGCCGTCGGCGTTTGATGGTCGGAGGCGGATAATAGAGTGGCGATGGAAGGACGAGCCCCCACTACTAAAGAACAGGGTGAGCTGCTACCAGCATACGTTGAAAGGTCACGCCAGCGTCGAGTTCGACGAGGAGGTAGAGAGATGGATCAAGGAAGGAGTCCTTGTCCCGTGGAAAGAGGAGGTGGTGAGTGGAGTGCTGCTTCTGATGGCAGTGGTGCAGCCGACGAAAGGAAAAGTCAGACCGGTGCTGGACTTTAGGGAGCTGAACGACCATATATCGTGCCACACGGGAGGCGAGGCAACGGACGTTTGCGGTGAGACGTTACGTGTGTGGAGACAGTCGACCAAGGCTGCAACGATCGTCGACTTGAAGTCGACATATTTGCAGCCCCGTGTGAGTGACAAGCTGTGGCGATACCAGCTGGTGCGGTACAAGGGCCGGACGTACTGTTTAACCAGGCTGGGTTTCGGGCTGAATTCCGCTCCGAAAATTATGGCGATGGTGCTCAAATCCGTCCTAGGGAAAGAGGAGAGGATAAGGAAGGCCACCAGTTCCTACATCGACGACATTTTGGTTGACGAGACTGTAGTGCCAGCCACCGAGGTAGTGAGACACCTGGAGAGGTTCGGGCTGATTGCGAAGCCGCCTGAGTCGATGGTGGGGGGAGCTGTGCTGGGGCTGAAGCTACAAAAAGACAGATCGGGCGGGCTGGTGTTCCGAAGAGGAAACGAGATCCCTGAACTGGGCACCAGCGTGAGTAGGCTGGAACTGTTCTCGGTGTGCGGGAAGCTGTTGGGACATTACCCGGTTGCAGGATGGCTTCGGACAGCATGTAGCTTCATCAAGAGACGAGCCGAAGGAGCAAAGTGGAATGACAGAGTTGGGGAGAAAACGACCGACATGATGCAGGAAGTCTTGGTCAGAGTGAGAGCAGAGGATCCAGTGAGAGGCAGTTGGTATGTTCCCAAATCAAAGAGTGGGATCGTTTGGTGTGACGCCAGTAGCATCGCAATAGGGGTCGTCTTGGAAATGGGAGGCACCGTGGTGGAAGATGCAGCCTGGCTCAGGAAGATGGATGACTGCAACCATATCAATGTGGTGGAGTTGGATGCCGTGCTGAAGGGGGTGAACCTGGCCTTGAAGTGGGGGGCTGTGCACCATCGAGATTAGAACCGATTCGGCCACTGTGCTTGGTTGGGTGATGACAGTCCTCACCGATGAGCGGAGGGTGTGAACCAAAGGGGCTGCGGAGATGCTGGTAAAGCGCCGATTGGGAATATTGCGGGAGCTAACCGCTGAGTTCGATCTGGAGCTGAGCGTAATCTTTGTGCCTTCCGAAAAGAACAGGGCAGACGTCCTAACCAGGGTAAAGTGAGCTTGGTTGCAGGTGCCAGAGGATGCGGAGCGGGCTGTGGCTGCAGTATGCTGTCTGAGTGACTCGGAGTTGAGGAGACTGCATACCATGCATCACATGGGAGTGGACAGGACATTGTTCCTCGCCAGGAAAGTTGACTCCGAGGTAACGAGGCGGAGCGTGCAGAGAGTGGTTAGCAGCTGTGACAGGTGCCAGTCTATTGACCCTGCTCCGGGCGTACATGAGGCGGGAAGTATTCCAGTGGCCCACAACTGGAAACTACTGGCAGTGGACGTAACACACTACCGGCAGGGGATGTACCTCTCAATGGTTGGTTGCGGACCGGGGCGGTTGGCCATATGGAGGGAGATGAAGACGGGGACTGCAGAGGAAATCGCAGGAGTGTTAAATGGGATATTCCTGGAACGAGGCCCCGTGGATGAGCTGCTGCTGGATAATGGCACTGCATTTCGCTCGGAGGTGCTGAAAGAAATGCTTGACGGGTGGCAGGTCAGCCACTTCTTCAGGGCGGCATACCGGCCAAGTGGAAATGGAGTGGTGAAAAGGCATCATTGTACCATCAAGACCATGGCAGAGAGAGGCCACATTTCACCAATCGCGGCCGTATTTTGGTACAATATGTCGCCCAGGTCAGGACAGGCTGAGGAGTCGGTGCAACACAGGGCAATATTCAGGTACGAGTGGAGGCACCCGTGTATTGCATCGATGCGACTCCAGGGAGAAGAAAAGCACACCTTCGTGCAGATCGGGGAAGAAGTTTGGGTAAAACCCCCAAATGCACGGTGCACATCACAATGGGGGAAAGGAACTATAACCTCCATCAATTCAAAGAACAACGTCTCAGTCGATGGTATGCCACGCCATGTTTTGGATGTGCGGAAGATTGTCAGTGCTTCAGAGGATGGAACCAGCTGCAGTGGGAAGGATGATGAAGACAGCAGCAGTAGGCAAGATGATGAAGGCAGCGCGCCAGGAACTCAGGCCAGTCCCGGGGTCGCACAGCGACCACAGAGGGAGCGGTACCCTCCTCCCTGGTTGGCTGATTATGAAACCAATTAAGGTAGTTCGGGAGCGAGGAGTAAGTGGGAGAGCCGGTTGAATGATCTATAGATCAGGGGGGGGGGGGGGGGCGTGTGGTGTTATGGGCTGTGACGAGCTATGTATGGTGGTGGAGAGGGGTGAGGCAAACAGAGGTGAAGCCAGACCGGAAGGGTCAGATCGGAAGTCGGCGACACGCGGTCGAAGACTAGGACGTGGGGCCAGCGAGAAAACAGCGACGTTACGAGAAGGATGTGTTCTGATTAGGAGCGATCGTGTACCCCACTGCGGTCGGCAAGGTAAGGTCCAACGCTTCATTCTGTCCTTTCGCTTCTTGTTGTCTTCTTCCTCCATTGCACCACAGTACACTTGGATATGAATGTAAACAGATAGACATACAGACAGATAGGTACATTGGTAATATGAACAGACAAGCACACATACACACATACATATGCAAATGAAGACTGAAACACGTGACCATATACACACACACTTCACTTCACACAAGGACAGATATGGAGACACACATCCATATATACAGACACAGTACATAGTCACAAAAACCCATACACAGACATACTCAGACACAATGAAACAGAGGTACACACATACACACACATGTAAACACACACACACAAACACATGAATATGCAGAATACATACATACATACATACATATATACATACACACATACGCACACACACACTAACCCACACACATGTGCACAAACAAACAAAAAGAGCGCAGCTTGGATAACAGAGTCAACAACTATTGAAAAGGTTGCAAGACACAATGAAAATTTTAGGAAAATTAAATGAGTAAATGAGTGAAAATTTTACTGGTGAGTGTGTTAAATAATAAGGCACTAAAAGAGAATGACTCTCCCCAGACACAAGATATGCTTCAACACACGAACTCACATAAAGAATCTTGTAAACCAAATCCAAAACAAAGTTTTAAAAGGTAATAAATTTCTTAATCTTAGTTTTTTTTTTTTCCACTTTCCTCTTTTTTCTTTAGCAATTTTACATTTTGATTTTTATATTTTCTACATTTCAATCTTGCATTTTCTTTTGCATTATAACGGTGTATAATGCTGTTAAATTTGCCCAGACTGGTTTTTGTTAAATCTTATTTTGTGTGAGAGATTTTACACCAGGAGCTTCTTCTTCCTACAAGCTATGACAACATGGACTTAGTGTGTTCTTGTAGTTTTCGGCTGCCTCTACAGCTATGATTTGTGGCTACAAATTTTTCACTTATGTTCAGTCAATCAAATCTACCTCAACACTTAACTGCTTCTTATTTATCAACCCCAGAAGAAAGAAAAGCAAAATTAAAAGAGGAAAATATGACAGATCATTGTCTTTTATATTTCTTCAAACAATTAATGTATTTGCAAAACAATAACAAAAGAAAGAAAGAAAATAATGAATTAAAATTCCCATATTCAGGTATATGTGCTTATCATACATTATTTCTCTTTTGATATTTGTTTTATCCATAGTAGGATGAGTTAGTCCAAGTATGTCATCATTTGTCTTCATCCTGTTTCATCTCAGTTATGAGGCTCAACATCTTAAGATCTGACCTCACCACTTTTTATGTATTAATGTTCATCATCCTATGCCACAAACAACTTCTATTGCACCCCTTTCACCCCCTATATACTTTGCCAGGTTTAGAAAATAGTGTAGTGTCTAAAAATTGATCTGTAAAAAGTTGCTTGAAGTTAGGTTTCTTCTCAAAACAAGAACGAAGGACAAAAATAAAGATTTTAAAAAGTCTAAAATGAAGATGGTCATAAAATTCCCTAGGGAATTGTCTAGAAAGATATACTACTGAACTAAATTATCATCAACATCAAAATTAAAAGTATATATATTTTTACGTGGTCTGATCAATAAGTATCCAGACTGTTGCACAGTATCAAAGCTAAAGCATGCAGAGTGACCTTGAACTCTGCCGTGCATGCACACTAAGTTTTAACATTCTAGCTCACTTCCGTTGTTTA